>NW_027525419.1:0-19756 GCF_052094955.1 Ictidomys tridecemlineatus | reverse complement strand
AAAGACTTTTGCAGAAGGCAGAGTTTCGAGACTGGGGTGTAGAAGGACTGTTGCAGAGAGCAGACGTTGGAGACTGGGATACAGAAGGATCGTTGCAGAGAGCAGATGTTGGAGACTGGGGTGCAGAAGGACTATTAAAGAGAGCAGAGGTTGGAGACTGTGTTTCAGAAAGATCATTTCTGAGTGCAGAGGTTTGAGACTTTGGTGCAGAAGGACTGTTATAGATTTCAGAATTTGGAGACTGAGGTGGAGAAGGACTTTTACAAAGAGGAGAAGTTGGAGACTGGGGTACAAAAGGATTCTTACAGAGAGAAGAGAATGGAGACTTGGGTGCAGGAGGATCGTTGCAGAGAGCAGAGTTTCAAAATGAGGTGCTGAATGATCGCTACAGAGAGCAGAAGTTGGAGACTGGGGTGCAGCCGGAAAGTTACAGAGAGCACATTTTGGGGACTTGGGTGCAGAAGAAATGTTGCAGAGAGCAGAGTTTGGAGACTGGGGTGCAGAAGTACTGAAGCAGAGAGCACAGGTTGTAGACTGGGATGCAGAAGGACTGTTGCAGAGAGCAGTTGTTGGGGACTGGGATGCAGAAGGATCATTGCAGAGAGCAGAGATTGGAGACTGCGGTTTAGAAGGACTGTTGCAGAGAGCAGATATTGGAGACTGAGGTGCAGAAGGATCGTTGCAGAGAGAAGAGATTGGAGACTAGGGTGCAGAAGGCCTGTTACAGAGAGCAGAGTTTGGAGACTGTGGTGAAGAAGACCTGTTACAGAGAGTAGAGGTTGGATACTGGGGTTCAGAAGGATTGTTGCAGACAGCAGAGGTTTCAGACTGAGGCTTAGAAGGAATAATAAAAAGAGCAGAGGTTGGAATCTGAGGTGCAGAAGGACTGTTACAAAGAGCAGAGTTTGGAGACTGGGGTGCAGAAGGACCATTGCAGAGAGCAGATGTGGGAGACTGAGATGCAGAAGAATCGTTGCAGAGAATAGAGGTTGGAGACTGAGGTGCAGAAGAATCGCTACAGAGAGCAGAGTTTGGACACCGGGGTGCAATAGGATAGTTTCAGAGAGCACAGGCTGAAGACTGGGGTGCAGAAGAAATGTTGCAGAGAGCAGAGGTTGGAGACTGGGATTCAGAAAGATCGTTGCAAAGAGCAGATGGTGGATACTGGGGTATAATAAGACGTTTGCTGAGAGCAGAGGTTGAAGACTGGGGTGCAGATGGGCTGTTGCAGAGAGCAGAGGTTTGAGACTGAGGTTCAGAAGGACTGTTACAGACAGCAGAGGTTTTAGACTGGGGTGTAGAATAATTGATAGGGAAAGTAGAGTTTGGAGACTAGGGTGCAGAAGGACTGTTGCAGAGAGAAGATGTTGAAGACTGAAGTGAAGAATGATCATTACAGAGAGAAGAGCTTGGAGACTGTTTTGCAGAAGGCGTGTTACAGAGAGCAGAGATTGGAGACTGATGTGCAGAACGCCTGTAACAGAGAGCAGAGTTTGAAGACTGGGGTGCAGAAGGACTGTTAAAGGTAGCACAATTTCGCGACAGGGCTGCAGAAGGATCTTACAGACAGCATTTTGTAGACTGAGGTTCAGAAGGACTGTTACATACAGCAAAGTTTGGAAACTCGGGTGAAGAAGGATTTTTGAAGAGAGCCGTGTTTTCAGACTGAGGTGCAGAAGTACTGTTTCAGAGAGCAGATGTTGGATCTTGGGGTTCAGAAAGACTGAAACAGAGAGCAGAGTTTGGAGACTGGGGTGCAGAAGGATTGTTGCAGAGAGCACAGGTTGGAGACGGGGGTGCAGAAGGCCTGTTACAGAGAGCAGAGTTTGAATACTGGGGTGCAGAAGGCTTATTACAGAGAGCAGAATTTGGGGACTGGGGTGCAGAAGACTGTTACAGAGAGCAGCGTTTGGAGAATGGGTTGCAGAATGATCTTACAGAGAGCAGAGTTTGGAGACTGAGGTACACGAGGACTTTTACAGAGAGTAGGGGGTGGAGACTGGGGTGCAGAAGGAGTGTTACAGAGAGTAGAGTTTGGAGATTGGGGTGTAGAAGAACTGATACTGATGGCAGAGGTCGGAGACAAGGGTGCACAAGGACTGATACAGAGATCAGAGGTTGGAGCCTGGGGTGCAGAAAGATCATTGCAGAGAGCAGAGCTTGGAAACTAAGATGCAGAAGGATCGTTACACAGAGCAGATTTTGGTTACTGCGGTGTAAAAGGAATGCTGCACAGAGCAGAGGTTGGATACTGAGGTGTAAAAGGACTGATACAGAGAGCAGATGTTGGAGACTGGGGTGCCGAAGGACTGTTACAGATAGCACAATTTCGAGACTGGGTTGCAGAAGGATCTTACAGAAAGCATTTTGTAGACTGAGGCTCAGAAGAACTGTTACAGAGAGCAAAGTTTGGAAACTCGGGTGCAGAAGGATTTTTGAAGAGAGCCGAGTTTTCAGACTGAGGTGCAGAAGGACTGTTTCAGAGAGCAGATATTGGATCCTGGGTAGCAGAAGGACTGTTACAGAGAGCAGAGTTTGGTGACTGGGGTGCAGAAGGATCATTGCAGAGAGCACAGGTTGGAGATTGGTGTGCAGAAGGCCTGTTATAGAGAGCAGAATTTGAAGACTGGGGTGTAGAAGGCCTGTTACAGAGAGCAAACATTGGAGACTGGGGGGCAGAAGACTCTTACAGAAAGCAGCGTTTGGAGAATGGGTAGCCGAAGGATCTTAGAGAGAGCAGAGATTGGAGACTAAGGTGCAGAAGGACTTTTAAAGAGAGTAGATGGTGGAGACTGGGGTGCAGAAGGAGTGTTACAGAGAGCAGAGTTTGGAGATTGGGGTGCAGAAGAACTGTTTCTGAGAGAAGAGGTTGGAGACAGGGATGCAGAAGGACTGTATCAGAGAGCAGAGTTTGGAGACTGAGGTGCAGAAGGACTGTTACAGAGAGCATATTTTGGAAACTGGGATGTAGAAGGACCATTGCAGAGAGCAGAGTTAGGAGTCTGGGGATAAGAAGGATCCTTGCATAGAGCAGATGTTGGAGACTGGGTGCAGAAGCACTATTGAAGAGAGCAGAGGTTGGAGACTGGGGTGCAGAAGGATTGTTACAGAAAGCACATTTTGGAGACTGGGGTGCAGAAGGATCGTTGCAGAGAGCAGAGGTTTCAGACTGAGGCTTAGAAGGACTGTTACAGAGAGCAGAGGTTGGAATCTTAGGTGCAGAAGGACTATTACAGAATGCAGAGGTCGGCAATTGGGGTGCAGAAGGATAGTCATAGAGAGAAGAGATTGGAGACTGTGGTACAGAAGGACTGTTAGAGAGAGCAGAGTTTGGAGACTTTGGTGCAGAAAGACCGCTGTAGAGAGCAGATGTTGGAGACTAGGGTGCAGAAAGACTGTTACAGAGAGCAGACGTTGGAGACTGAGGTGCAGAAGAACTGTTACATAGAGCAAAGCTTGGAGACTGGGGTGCAAAAGGACTGTTGCAGAGAGCAGAGATTGGAGACTGAGGTGCAGAATGACTGTTAAAGAGAGCAGAGGTTAGAGACTGAGGTGAAGAAAGATTGGTACAGATAGGAGAGGTTGGAGACTGAAGTGTAGAAGTACTGTAACAGAGAGCAGAGGTTGGAAACTGGGATGCAGAGGGATCGTTGCAGAGAGCAGAGGTTGGAAACTGAGGTGCAAAAGGATCGTTGCAGAGAGCAGAGTTTGGAGACTGAGGTGCAGAAGGATCGTTACAGAGAGCAGAGTTTGGAAACTGGGGTCAGAAAGACATTTAAAGAGAGCCCAGTTTGAAGACTGGGGTGCAGAGGAAATGTTGCAGTGAGCAGAGATTGATTGGAGACAGCGGTACAGAAGTACCATTACAAAGAGCAGAGGGTGGAGACTGGGATGCAGAAGGAATATCACCTAGAGCAGAGTTTGGAAACTGTTGTGCAGAAGGATGTTACAGAGAGCAGAGGCTGGAGACTGGGGTCAGAAGCACTGTTGCAGAAAACAGACGTTGGAGACTGGGGTGCAGAAGAATAGTTATAGAGAGCACAGTTCAAAGACTGGGTGCAGAAGAGATGTTGCAGAGAGCAGAAGTTGGAGACTGGGGTGCAGAAGGACAGTAGCAGAGAGCAGAGGTTTGAGACTGGCGTGCAGAATGACTGCTGCAGAGATCAGAGGTTAGATACTGAGGTGCAGAAGGACCGTTGCAGAGGGATGAGTTTGGAGACTAAGGTGCAGAATGACTGTTACGGAGAGCAAAGTTTGGTAAACGGGGTGCAGAAGCATCTCATAGAGAGCAGAGGTTGGAGACTGGGGTGCAGAAGGCCTGTTACAGAGAGCAGACTTTGGTGACTGAGTTGCAGAAGACCTGTTATAGAGAGCAGATGTTTGAGACTGGTGTGCAAAAGGATTGTTACAGATAGTAAAGATTGGAGACAGGGGTTTAGAAGGATTGTTGCAGAGAGCAGAGTTTTCAGACTGAGGCTTAAAAGGACTGTTACAGAGAGCAGAGGTTGGAGTCTCAGGTGCAGAAGGACTGTTTCAGAAAGCATAGGTTGGTAATTGAGGTGGGGAAGTACCTTTATAGAGAGAAGAGGTTGAAGACTGCGGTACAGAAGGACTGTTACAGAGAGCAGACGTTGGAGACAGAGTTGCAGAAGGATTGTTACAGAGAGCCGAGATTGGAGACTGGGGTGCAGAAAAACCATTACAGAGAGCAAAGGATGGAGACTGATGTGCAGAAGGACTTTTACTAAGAGCAGAGGTTGGTGACTGAGGTGCAGAAGGATCGTTGCAGAGAGAAGAGTCTGGAGACTGGGGTGCAGAAGGACTGTTACAGAAAGCAGAGGTTTTCAATTGGGGAACAGATGGACCATTACAAAGAGAAGAGGTTGGAGACTGCCATACAAAAGGTCTTTTAAAGAGAGCAGAGTTTGGAGACTGGGTATAAGAAGGATCGTTTAGGAGAGCAGATGTTGGAGACTGGGGTGCAGAAGGACTACTACAGAGAGCACAGGATGGATACTGGGGTGCAGAAGAAATGTTGCAGAGAGCAGAGTTTGGAGACTTGGGTGCAGAAGGACTGATACAGAGAGCAGAGGTTGGAGACTGGGGTGCAGAAGGATCGTTGCAGAGAGCAGAGGTTGGAAACTAAGGTGCACAAGGATCATTACACAGAGCAGAGTTTGGTTACTGGGGTGCAGAAGGACTGTTGCAGAGAGCAGAGGTTGGTGACTGGGGTGCAGAATGACTGTTACAGAGAGCAGTGGTTGGAGACTGGGGTGCAGGAGGACTGTTGCAGAGAGCCGAGTTTGGAGACTGACGTGAAGAAGGATCGTTGCAGAGAGAAGAGGTTAAAGACTGGGGTGCAGAAGGTCTGTTACAGAGAACAGAGATTGGAGACCAGGGTGCAGAAGACCTGTTACAAAGAGTAGAGTTTGCAGACTGGGGTGCAGAAGGACTGTTACAGATAGCACAATTTCGAAACTAGGTTGCTGAAGGATATTACAGAGAGCATTTTGGAGACTGAGGTTCAGAATGACTTTTTCAGAGAGCAAAGGTTGGAAACTCTGGTGCAGAAAGATTTTTGCAGAGAGCAGAGTTTTCAGATTGAGGTGCAGAAGGACTGTTTCAGAGAGCAGAGGTTGGAGA
Organism: Ictidomys tridecemlineatus; assembly: GCF_052094955.1. Classification (NCBI taxonomy): domain Eukaryota; kingdom Metazoa; phylum Chordata; class Mammalia; order Rodentia; family Sciuridae; genus Ictidomys; species Ictidomys tridecemlineatus. Next base: position 14,113 of record NW_027525419.1, on the reverse strand, counting down.
CTGAGGTGCAGAAGGATCGTTGCAGGGAGAAGAGGAGACTGGGGTGCAGATGGCCTCCTTAAAGAGAGCAGTGTTTGGAGACTGGGGTTCAGAAGACCTGTTACAGAGAGCAGAGGTTGGAGACTGGGGGTGCAGAAGATTGTTACAGAAAGCACATTTTGGAGACTGGCGTGCAGAAGGATCGTTGCAGAGAGCAGAGTTTTCAGACTGAGGCTTAGAAGGACTGTTACAGAGACCCAGAGCTTGGAATCTGAGGTTCAGAAGGACTGTTACAGAAAGCAGAGGTTGGCAATTGGGGTGCATAAAGACTGTTATAGAGAGAAGAGGTTGGAGACTGCAGTACAGTAGAACTGTTAGAGGAGCAGAGTTTGGAGACTTTGGTGCAGAAGGACCATTGTAGAGAACAGACGTTGGAGACTGAGGTGCAGAAGGACTGTTACAGAGAGAAGACATTGGAGACTGAGGAGCAGAAAAATTGTTACAGAGAGCAGAGGTTCGAGATTGGGGTGCAGAAAAACTGTTACAGAGTGCAAAGGTTGGAGACTGGGGTACAGATGGACTGTTGCAGAGAGGAGAGTTTTGAGACTGAGGTGCAGAAAAACTCTTAAAGAGAGCAGAGGTTGGAAACTGAGGTGAAGAAGGATTGGTACAGAGAGGAGAGGTTGGAGACTGAAGTGTAGAAAGACTGTAACAGAGAGCAGAGGTTGGAAACTGGGGTGGCAGAAGGATCGTTGCAGAATGCAGACGTTGGAAACTGAGATGCAGAAGGATCGTTGCAGAGAGCAGAGGTTGAAGACTGAGGTGCAAAAGGATCGTTACAGAGAGCAGAGGTTTGAGACTGGGGTCAGAGAGACAGTTACAGAGAGCACAGTTTGGAGACTGGGGTGCAGAAGAAATGTTGCAGTGAGCAGAGATTGGAGACTGCGGGACAGAAGTACCGTTACAAAGAGCAGAGGGTGGAGACTGGGGTGCAAAGGAATGTCACAGAGAGCAGAATTTAGAAACTGGGGTGCAGAACGATGTTACAGAGAGCAGAGCCTGGAGATTGGGTAAGAAGGACTGTTGCAGAAAATAGACGTTGGAGACTGGGGTGCAGAAGGATCATTGCAGAGAGCAGAGGTTGGAGACTGAGATGCAGAAGGATCACTACAGAGAGCGGAGTTAGGAGACCGGGGTGCAGTAGCATAGTTACAGAGAGCACAGTTTAAAGACTGAGGTGCAGAAGAGATGTTGCAGAGAGCAGATGTTGGAGACTGGGGTGAAGAAGTACTGTAGCAGAGAGCAGATGTTTGAGACTGGGGTGTAGAAGGACTGTTGAAGAGAGCAGACATTGGAGAATGTGATGACAAGGATCGTTGCAGAGAGCAGATGTTGGAGACTGGTTTGTAGAAAAATTTTTGCAGAGAGTAGAGTTTGGAGACTGGGGTGCAGAAGGACTGTTGCAGAGAGCAGAGGTTAGAGACTGAGATGCAGAAGGACTGTTACAGAGAGCAGGGGTTTTAGACTGGGGTGCAGAATATCAGATACGGAAAGTAGAGTTTGGAGACTGGGGTGCAGAAGGACTGTTATAGACAACAGTGTTTGGAGACTGGGGTGCAGAAGAATGGTTCAGAGAGCAGAGGTGTCAGAGTGAGGTGCAGAAGGACTATTACAGACAGCATGGTTAGAAACTGAGGTGCAGAAGGACTCTTAGAAAGAGCAGAAGTTGGAGACTGGGGTGCAGAAGGACTGTAAAAGAGAGCTGATGTTGGGAACAAGGGTGCCAAAGGACTGTTGGAGAGAGCAGAGTTTGGAGACTTGGGTGCATAAGAACTGTTGCGGAGAGCAGAAGTTGGAGACTGAGGTAAAGAAGGACTCTTACAGAGAGTAGAGTTTGGAGACAGCGGTGCAGCAGGATCTTACAGAGAGCAGAATTTGGAGACTGAGGTGCAGAAGGACTGTTTTAGAGATCAGAGGTTGGAACATGGGTTGCAGTAGGATCATTGCAGAGAGCAGAGGTCAAAGACTGGAGTACAGAAGGATCGTTGCAGAGAGCAGAGGTTAAAGACTGGGGTGCAGAAGGATCGTTGCAGAGAGCAGAGGTTGGAGACTTGAGTGCAGAAGGCCTGCTAAAGAGAGCAGATTTGGAAACTGGCGTGCAGAAGGCCTGTTACAGAGAGGAGAGGTTGGAGACTGGGGTGCAGAAGGACTGGTACAGAGAGCAGATTTTGAAGAAAGAGTTGCTGAAGGATCTTACAGAGAGCAGAGTTTGGAGATGAAGGTGCAGGTGAACTGTTACAGAGAGCAGTGGTTGGAGACTGGGGTGCAGAAAGATCGTGGAGAGGAGAGGTTTCAGACTGAAATGCAGAAGTACTATTACACAGAGCAGAGGTTTGAGATTGAGGTGTAGAAGGACTATTACAGAGAGCAGAGTTTGGAGACTGAGGTGCAGAAGGACTGTTACAGAAAGCAGAGTTTGGAAATTGGGGTGCAGAAGGACTGTTGCAGATAGCAGAGTTTGGAGACTGGGATGTAGAAGGACTTTTTCAGGCAACAGATGTTTGAGACTGGGGTGCAGAAGGACTGTTGCAAAGAGCAGAGGTTGGAGACTGGGGTGCAGAAGGACTGATGCAGAGAACAGAGTTTGGAGACTGGGGTGCAGACGGACCGTTTCAGAGAGCAGAGGTTGGAGACTCAGGTGCAGAAGAATTGTTACAGGGAGCAGAGGTAGGATACTGGTTTGCAAAAAGAATTAATCCAGAAAGCATAGGTTGAAGAATGGTGTTCAAAAGGCCTGTTATAGAGAGCAGCAGTTAGAGACTGAGGTGCTGAAGGTTCATTACAGAGAGCAGAGTTTGGAGACTGAGGTGCAGTAGGACTTTTACAGAGAGGAGCGGTTGGAGACTGGGGTGCAGAAGGATTCTTACAGAGAGTAGAGGACAGAGACTGTGGTGCAGAAGGAGTGTTACAGAGAGCAGAGGATGGAGACTGGGGTGCAGAAGGAGAGTTACAGAGAGCAGAGTTTGTAGATTGGTGACAAGAAGAACTGTTACAGAGAGCAGATGTTGGAGAATGGGGTGCAGAAGACCTGTTACAAAGAACAGAGTTTGGAGACTGAGGTGAAGAAGAATTTTTACAGAGAGCAGAGTTTGGACACTGATGTGCAGAAAGACTGTTACAGAGAGCAAAGCTTGGAGACTGGGATGCAGAAGGACTGTTGCAGAGAGCAGAGGTTGGAGACTTAGATGCATAAGGATCGCTACAGAGAGCAGAGGTTGGAGACTGGAGTGCAGCAGGACAGTTGTAGAGAGCAATGGTTAAAGACTGGGGTGCAGAAGAAATGTTGCAGAGAGCAGAAGTTTGAGACTGGGGTGAAGAAGGACTGTAGCGGAGAACAGAGGTTGGAGACTGGGGTGCAGTAGGATCGTTGCAGACAGCAGAGTTTGGAGACTGGGGTGTAGAAGGACTTTTGCAGAGAGAAGAGCTTGAAGACTGGGGTGCAGAAGGACTGTTGCAGAGAGCAGAGGTTGGAGACTGGAGTGCAGAAGGACTGTTGCAGAGAGCAAGGCTGGAGACTGAGGTGCAGAAAGACTGTTACAGAGAGCAGAGTTTGAAGACTGGGGAGCTGAAGAACTGGTAAAGAGAGCAGAGGTTGTAGACTGGGGTGCTGAAAGATCGTTATAGAGAACAGAGGTCGGAAGCAGGGGTGCATAAGGCCTGTTACGGACAGCAGAGTTTGGAGAAGGGGTGCAGAAGTAGTTTTACAGAGAGTAGAGCCCGAGGTGCAGAAGGACCATTGAAGAGAGCCGAGGTTGGAGACTGAGGTGCAGAAGGATTTTTACAGAGATCAGACTTTGGAGACTTGGTCTCAGAGGGAATGCTGCAGAGAGCAGAGGCTGGACATGGGGTGTAGCAGGACTGTTGGGGAGAGCACAGGTTTGAGATTTGGGTGAAGAAAGACTTTTGCAGAGAGTACAGGATGAAGACTGTGTTGCAGTAGGACTGTTACAGAGGCAGAGGTTGGAGACTTTGTTGCAAAAGGACTGTTACCAAGAGCAGATGTTAGAGACTGGGTTGCAGAAGGACTGCTGCGGAGAGCAGAGTTTGTAGACTGAGATTCAGAAGTACTGTTACAGATAGCAGAGGTTGGAGATTGGGATGCAGATGGACTGATATAGAAAGTAGAGTTTGGAGACTCGGGTTCAGAAGGACTGTTGCAGAGAGCAGAGGTTGGAGAATGGGTTGCAAAAGGCCTGTTACAGAGAGCACTGGTTGGAGACTGGGGTGCAGAAGGACTGTTACAGACAGCAGAGTTTTGAGACAGGGTTGCAGAAGGATCTTACAGAGAGCAGAGCTTAGAGACTGTGGTACAGCAGGACTGTTACAGAGAACAGAGGTTGGAGACTGGGGTGCAAAAGGATCGTTGCAGAGAACAGAGTTTTCAGACTGAGGTGCAGACGGACTGTTGCAGTGAGCAGATATTGGAGACTGGGGTGCAGAAAGACTGTTGTAGAGAGCAGAGGATGGAGACTGGGGTGCAGAAGGATCGTTGTAGCGAGAAGAGGTTTGAGACCAGCGTCCCAAAGGAATGTTACAGAGAACAGAGGTTGGAGAAGAGGTGCAGAAGGACTGTTACAGAGGGCAGAGTTTACAGACTGGGTTGCAGAAGGATCTTAGAGAGAGCAGATGTTGGAAACTGAGCTGCAGAAGGACTGTTACAAACATTAGAGGTTAGAGACTGAGTGCAGAAGCACTGTTGTAGAGAGCAGAGTTTTGAGACTGAGGTGCAGAAGGATTGTTACAGAGAGCAGAGGTTGGAGCCTGGGGTGCAGAAGGAGTGTTGCAGATAGCAGAGTTTGGAGACTGCGGTGTAGAAGGATTTTGCAGATACAGAGGTTTGAGACTTTGGAGCAGAAGGACTGATACAGAAAGGAGAGGATGAAGACTGGGGAGCAGAAGAACCCTTACTGAGTGCAGATTTTGGAGACTGAACTACAGGAGGACAGTTAAAGAGAGCAGAGTTTAAAGACTGGTGTGAAGAAGGACTGTTTCAGAGTGCAGACCTTGGATACTGGGGTGCAGACGAACTGTTGCAGAGAGCAGAGGTTGGGGAATGGGGTGCAGAAGAACTGTCGCAGAGAGCAGAGGATGGAGACTGAGGTGCAGAAGGAATGTTGCAGGGAGCAGAGGTTGGAAACTGTGGTGCAGAAGGAATGATACAGAAAGCAGAGGTTGAAGTCTGAGGTGCAGAAAGACCGTTACAGAGAGCAGAGGTTGGGGACTGAGGTACAGAAGGACTGTTAAAGAGAGCAGAGGTTGGATACTGGGGAGCAGAAGGACTGTTAAAGAGAGCAGATGTTGGAGTCTGGGGAGGATAAGAAAAGTTACAGAGAGCAGATTTGGAAACTTGGGTGCAGAAGGATGTTACAGAGATCAGAGGTTGGAGGCTGGGGTTCAGAAGCACTGTTACAGAGAGTAGATTTTGGAGACTGAGATGCAGTAGGCCTGTAACAATAAGCAGAGTTTGGAGACAGGGGTGCACAAGGATCGTTGCATAGAGCAGAGTTTTCAGAAATAGGTTCAGAAGGACTGTTGCTGAGAGCAGATGTTGGAGACTGGGGTACAGAAGGACTTTTGCAGAGAGCAGAGGTTGGAGACTGAGGTGCAGAAGGATCGTTGCAGAGAGAAGAGTCTGGAGACTGGGGTGCAGAAGGACTGTTACAGAAAGAAGAGGTTTGCAATTTTGGAACAGATGGACCATTACAAAGAGAAGAGGTTGGAGACTGCCATACAAAAGGTCTTTTAAAGAGAGCAGAGGTTGGAGACTGCAGTGTAGAAGGATTTTGCTGATACAGAGGTTTGAAACGTTGGTGCAGAACGACTTATACAGAAAGCAGAGGTTGAAGACTGGGGAGCAGAAGAACCTTTACAGAGTGCAGATTTCGGAGACTGCACTACAGGAGGACAGTTACAGAGAGCAGAGTTTGGAGACTGGTGTGGAGAAGGACTGTTTCAGAGTGCAGACTTGGATACTTAGGTGCAGACGAAATGTTGCATAGAGCAGAGGTTGGGGACTGGGGTGCAGAAGAACTGTTGCAGAGAGCAGAGAATGGAGACTGAGGTGCAGAAGGAATGTTGAAGGGAGCAGAGGTTGAAAACTGTGGTGCAGAAGGAATGATACAGAAAAGAGAGGTTGAAGACTGGGGTAGAGAAAGACCGTTACAGAGAGCAGAGGTTGGGGACTGAGGTATAGAAGGACTGTTACAGAGAGCAGACGTTGGAGACAGGGGAGCAGAAGGACTGTTACAGAGAGCAGAGGTTGGAGTCTGGGGAGGATAAGAAAAGTTACAGAGAGCAGATTTGGAAACTTGGGTGCAGAAGGATCTTACAGAAATCAAAGGTTGGAGGCTGGGGTTCAGAAGCACTGTTACAGAGAGTAGATTTTGGGGACTGAGGTGCAGTAGGCCTGTTACAATAAGCAGAGTTTGGAGACTGGGGTATACTAGGATTGTTGCAGAGAGCAGAGTTTTCAGAAATAGGTTCAGAAGGAATGTTGCTGAGAGCAGATGTTTGAGACTGGGGTACAGAAGGACTTTTGCACAGAGCAGAGGTTGGAGACTGGGGTGCAAAAGGATCGTTGCAGACAGCAGAGGTTGGAGACTGGGGTGAAGAAGGATTGTTTCAGAGATCAGAGTTTTGAGACTGGGGTGCAGAAGAACCATTACAGGAGAAGAGGTTAGAGACTGAGGGACAGAAGAACTGTTACAGAGAGCAGAGTTTGGAGACTGTGGAGCAGAAGGACTGTTTCAGAGAGCAGAGTTTGGAGACTGGGGAGCAGAAGGAATATTACAGAGAGCAGAGTTTGGAAACTGGGGTGCAGAAGGATCTTACAGAAAGCAGAGTTTGGAGACTGAGGTGCTGAAAGACTGTTACATAAAGCAGAGTTTGAAGACTGGGGTGCAAAATTATTTTTGCAGAGAGCAGAGTTGTCAGACAGAAGTGCAGAAAGACTGTTGCAGGGAGCAGATGTTTGAGACTGGGGTGCAGAAGGACTTTTGCAGAGAGCAGAGGTTGGAAACTGGGGTGCAAAAGGATTGTTGTATAGAGCACAGTTTTTAGACTTGGGTGCAGAGGGATTGTTACAGAGAGCAGACGTTGGAGACTGTGGTGCAGAAGGACAATTGGAGAGATCAGAGTTTGGTAACTGAGGTGAAGAAGAATTGTTAAAGAGAACAGAAGTTGGAGACTGGGGTGTAGAAGGACTGTTGCAGAAAGCAGAGTTTGGAGACTGGGTTTTAGAAGGACTCTTGCAAAAAGCAGAAGTTGGAGACTCGGGTGCAGAAGGACTGTTACATACAGCAGAGTTTGGAGACAAGGTTGCAGAAGGATCTTACAGAGAGCAGAGTTTCAAAAATGAGGTGCAACAGGAGTGTTACTGAGAGCAGAGTTTAGAGACTGGGGTGCAGAAAGATCATTGCAGAGAACAGCGTTTTCAGACTGAGGTGCAGAAGGACTGTTGCAGAGAGCAGAGGTTGAAGACAGGGGTGCAGAAAAACTGTTACATAGAGCAGATATTGGATACTGGGGTGCACAGGGATCGTTGCAGAGAGCAGAGGTTGGAGACTGGGGTGCAGAAGGACTGTTGCAGAGAGAAGACGTTGGAAACTGGTGTACAGAAAAATCGTTGCAGACAGCAGAGGTTAGAGACTGGGGTGCAGAAGGACTGTTACAGAGAGTAGAGTTTAGAGACTGAGGTGCAGAAGGATAGTTGCAGAGAGCAGTGGTCGGAGACTGGGGTGAAGTAGAACTCCTATAGAGAGCTGAGTTTTTAGACAAGGTTGCACAAGGATCTTACAGAGAACAGAGTTTTAGACCGATGTGCAGCAGGACTGTTACAGCGAGCAGAGGTTGGAGACTGGGGTGCAGAAGGATCGTTGTAGAGAACAGAGTTTTCAGACTGAGGTGAAGAAGGACTTTTGCAGAGAGCAGAGACTGGACACTGGGGTGTAGAAGGACTATTGTGGAGAGCACAGGTTGGAGATTGGGGTGCAGAAGGACTGTAGAAGAGAGCAGAGTTTCGAGACTGGGTTACAGAGGCAGAGGTTGGAGAATTTGTGCAGAAGGACTGTTGCAGAGAGCAGATATTGGAGACTGGGCTGCAGAAGGACTGTTACAGAGAGCAGAGTTTGTAGCCTGAGATGCAAAAAGACTATTACAGAGAGCAGAGGTTAGAAATTGTGGTGCAAATAGACTGATACAGTAAGCAGAATTTGGAGACTGGGGTGCAGAAGGACTGTTACGGAGATCAGAGTTTGGAGACTGGGGTGCAGAAGAACTGTAAGAGAGAAGAGGTTGGAGACTTCTGTGTAGAAGGATTGTTACAGATAGCATAGTTTGGAGACTGTGGTGCAGAAGGATCATTGCAGAGATCAGAGGTTTCAGACTGAGGCTTAGAAAGACTGATACAGAGAGCAGAGGTTGGAGTCTGAGGTGCAGAAGGACTGTTAGAGAACAGAGTTTGGAGACTGGGGTTCAGAAGGACCGTTTCAGAAAGCAGATGTTGGAGACCAGTTTGCAAAAAAACTGTTACAGAGGGCAGAAGTTAAAAACTGGGGTGCTGAAGCATCATTACAGTGAGCAGAGTTTGGAGACTGAGGTGCAGAAGGACTTTTACAGAGAGGATAGGTTGGAGACTGGGGTGCAGAAGGATTCTTTCAGAGAGCAGAGTTTGGAGATTGGTGTACAGCAGAATTGTTACAGATAGCAATGTTTCAAGACTGGGTTTGAGAAGGATCTTACAGAGAGCATTTTGGAGACTGAGGTTCAGAAGGTCTGTTACAGAGAGCAAAGGTTTGAAACTGGGGTGCAGAAGGATTGTTGCAGATAGCAGAATTTTCAGAATGAGGTGCAGAAGGAATGTAGCAGAAAGCAGATGTTTGATTCTGGGGTGCAGAAGACTGTTACAGAGAGCAGAGCTTGGAGACTGGGGTGCAGAAGGACTATTGCAGAGAGCAGAGGTTGGAGACTGGGGTGAAAATGGATCTTTGCAGTGATCGGAGGTTGAAGACTGAGGTGCAGAAGTATCGCTACAGAGATAAGAGATTTGAGACTGAAGTGAAGCAGGAATGATAAAGAGAGCACAGGTGGGAGACTGGGGTGCAGAAGTAATGTTGCAGAGAGCAGAGGTTGGAGACTGGGGTGCAGAAGGACTGTAGCAGAGAGCAGAGGTTTGAGACTGCGGTGCAGAAGGAGTGTTGCAGAGAGCAGACATTGGAGACTGAGATGCAGAAGGATCCTTGCAGAGAAAAGAGGTTGGAGACTGGGGTTTAAAAGCACAGTTGCAGAGAGAAGATGTTGGAGACTAGGGTGAAGAAGAACTGTTGCAGAGAGCAGAGGTTGGAGACTGAGGTGCAGAAGGACTGTTACAGAGAGCAGAGGTTGGAGACAGGGGTGCAGAATAACTGATATTTAAAGTAGAGTTTGGAGACTGAGGTGCAGAATGACCGTTACAGACATCAGAGTTTGGAGACTGCGGTACAGAAGAACTGTTATAGAGAACAGAGTTTGGATACTGGGGTTCAGAAGGACTGTAGCAGAGAGTAGAGGTTGGAGACTGAGGTGCAGAAGGACTGTTATAGAGAGCAAAGTTTGGAGACTGAGGTACAGAAGGAATGTTGCAGAGAGCAGAGGTTGGAGAGTGAGGTGCACAAAGACTGTTAAAGAGAGCAGATATTGGAGACTGTGGTGCAGAATGACTTATAGAGAAAGCAGATGTTAGAGACTGGGGTGCAGAAGGACAGATAAAGAGAGCAGAGGTTGGAGACTCCGGTACAGAAGGACTGCTATAGAGAGCAGAGTTTAAATACTGGGATGCAGAACGACTGTTGCAGAGAACAGAGGTTGGAGACTGGGGTGCAGAAGGACTGTTGCAGAGAGCAGAGGTTGAAGACTGGGGTGCACAAGCATCGTTGCAGAGAGTAGCTTTTGGAGACTGGGGTGAAGAATTTCTCTTACAGAGAGCAGTGTTTGGAGACTTTGGTGCAGAAGGCCTCTTACAGAGAGCAGCGATTGGAGTCTGGGGTGCAGAATGTGTTTCAGTGAGCAGAGTTTGTGGACTAAGTTTAAAAGGGTCTTACTGAAAGCAGAGGCTGGAGACTCATGTACAGAAGGACTGTTACAGAGAGTAGAGTTTGAAGACTGGGGTGCAGAAGGATTGTTGCAGAGATCAGAGTTTTCAGACTGAGGTACAGAAGAACTGTTGCAGAGAGCAGATGTTGGAGACTGGGGTTCACAAGGACTGTTGCAGTGAGCAGAGTTTTGAAACTGGGGTGACAAAGGATCTTTGCAGAGAGCAGAGTTTGGAGACTGAGGTGCAGAAGTATCGTTCCGGAGAGCAGAGGTTTGAGACTGCTGTGCAGAAGGATCATTGAAGAGAGCAGAGTTTTGAGCCTGGGGTGCAGAAGGATTCATAGAGAGAACAGAGGTTGGAGACTGGGGTGCAGGAGGATTATTGCAGAGAGCAGATATTTTAGACTGGCATGTAGAAGGACTGTTGCAGAGAGTAGAGGTAAGAGATTGGGGTGCAGAAGGACTGTAGCAGAGATCAGAGGTTAAAGACAAAGGTGCAGAAGGAAAGTTACAGAGAACAGAGTTTTTAAACTCGGGTGCAGAAAGACCCTTATAGAGAGCAGTGGTTAGAGACTGCAGTACAGAAGGACTGTTACAGAGAACAGAGGTTGGAGACTGGTGTGGAGAAGAACTGTTGCAGAGAGTAGATGTTGGAGACTGTGGCGCAGAAGGACTGATTCAGTTAACAGAGGTTGGAGACTGGGTTGCAGAAAGAACATTGAAGAGAGCAGAGGTTGGAGATTGGGGTGCAGAAGGATCTTATAGTGAGAAATGGTCGGAGTCTGGAATGCAGGAGGACTGTGGCAGAGAGCAGACATTGGAGACCGAGGTGCAGAAGGATTACTGCAGAGAGCAGAGGTTGGAGACTGGGATGCAGAAGGACTGTTGCAGAGAGCAGAGGTTGGAGACTGAGGTGCAGAAGGACTGTTACAGAGAGCAGATTTTGGGGACTGTGGTGCAGGACTGATACAGAAAACAGATGTTAAAGACTGGGGTGCATAATGATTGTTGCAGACAGCAGAGGTTGGAGACTGGGTTGCAGAAAGAATGTTGCATAGAGCAGAGGTTGGAGACTTAGTTGCAGAAGGACTGTTACAGAGACCAGAGGTTGGAGACTGTGGTGCATAAAGACTGATACAGTAAGCAGTGTTTGGAGACTTGGGGCAGAAGGACCATTACAGAGAGGAGAGGTTGGAGACTGGGGTGCAGAAGGACTGTTGAAGAGAACAGAGGTTGGAGACTGGGGTGCAGAAGGATCGTGGCAGAGAGCAGAGTATTCAGACTGAGGTGCAGAAGGACTAATGTAGAGAGCAGATGTTGGAGACTGGGGTGCATAATGAGTGTTGCAGAGAGCAGATGTTGGAGACTTCTGTGCAGATGGACTGTTCCAGAGAGTAGATGTTGGAGACTAGGTGCAGAAATCCTGATAAAGCGAGCAGAGTTTGGAGAAGGGGTGCAGAAGGACTTTTACAGAGAGCAGAGATTGGAGATTGGTTTGCAAAAGGATCTCACAGAGAGTAGAGTTTTGAAACCGAGATGCAGAAGGACTGTTACAGAGTGTTGAGTTTGAAGACTGAGGTGCAGAAGGACAATTGCAGATAGCATAGGTTTAAGTCTGAGGTGCAGAAGGACTGTTAAAGAGAGCAGTGACTGGAGACTGAGGTGCAGAAGGACTGATACAGAAAGCAGAGTTTTAAGACTGGGGTGCTGAAGGACCATTATAGAGAGCAGAGGTTGGAGACTGCAGTGCAGAAGAACTGTTACAGAGAGAAGAGTTTGGAGACTGGGGTGCAGAAGCACTGTTGCAGGGAACAGAGGTTGGCGACTGAGTTGCCGAAGAACTTTTGAAGATAGCAGAGGTTGGAGACTTGGATGCAGGAGAATCTTACAGAGATCAGGGGCTGGAGACTGGGGTGCAGAAGGATTGTTGCAGAGAGCAGAGGCTGGAGACTTGGTTGCAGAAGGACTGTTGCAGAGAGAAGAGGATAGAGACTGAGGTGCAGAAGTACTGTTACAGAGAGCAGAGGTTGGAGACTGTGGTGCAGAAGGACCTTTACAAAGAGCAGAAATTGGAGACTGGGGTACAAAAGTACTTTTACAGAGAGCAGAGATTTTATACTGGGGAGCGGAAGGACTGTTGCAAAACAGAGGTTTAAGACAGGGTTAAAGAAGGACCATTGCAGAGAGCAGAGGTTGGAGACTGAGGTGCAGAAGGATTGTAACAGAGAGTAAAGTTTGGAGACTGGGGTACAGAAGCGTATTACAGAGAGCAGAGGTTGGAGACTGTGATGAAGAAGGACTGCTTCAGAGAGCAGAATTTTGAGACTGGCATGCAGAAGGATTGTTACAGAGAGCAGAGGTTGGAAACTGGGGTGCAGAAGTACTTTTGCATAGATCAGAAGTTGGAGATTTGGGTGCAGAAAGAACCGTTGCAGAGAGCAGAGGTTAAAGACTGAGTTGCAGAAGGACTGTTATAGAGAGCAGAGGATTGAGACAGGCCTGCAGAAGGAATGATATAGAAAGCAGAGGTTTAACACTGGGGTACAGGAGGACTATTACGGAAAGAAGAGGTTGAAGTCTCCAGTACAGAAGGACTGTTACAGAGAGCAGAGGTTGGAGACTGGGGTGTAGAAGGAATGTTGCAGAGAGTAGATGATGGAGACTGGGTTCCAGAAGGACTGTAGCAGAGAGCAGACGTTGGAGACTAGGTGCAGAAGGACAGTTACACAGAGCAGAGTTTGGAGACTGGGGTGGAGAAGGACTGATACAGAAAGCAGAGGTTGAAGATTTGGGTGCAGAAGTACCCTTACAAAGAGGAGAGTTTGGAGACTAAGGTGGAGAATGACTGTTGTAGATAGCAGATGTTGGAGACTGGGGTGCAGTAGGACTTTTGCAGAGAGCAGAGGATTGAGACCGGGGTGCAGAAGGACTGTTACAGAGAGCAGATGTTGCAGACTGAGTTGCAGAAGTACTCTTACGGAGGGCATAGTTTGGAGACTGTGGTGCAAAACGACTGATACAGAAAGCAGAGTTTGGATACTGGGGTGCATAAGGACCCTTACAGAGAACAGAGTTTGGAGACTGCGGTACAGAAGGACTTCTACAGAGAGCAAAGTTTTGAGACTGGGGTGCAGAAGAACTTATGTAGAGAACAGAGGTTGGAGACTGGGGACCAGAACAATCGTTGGGTCGAGCAGAGTATGGAGACTGGGGTATAGAAGGACTGTTGCAGAGAGCAGAGTTTGAAGACTAGGGTGTAGAAGGACTGTTTCAGAGAGCAGAAGTTGGAGACTGCGGTGTCTAAGGACTGTTTCACAGAGCAGATGTTGGATACTTGGGTGCAGAAGGACTGTTGCATAGAACAGAGATTGAAGACTGAGGTACAAAAGAGCAGTTACAGCGAGTGGAGGTTGGAGACTGGGGTGAAGATGGACTATTGCAGAGAGCAGAGTTTTCAGACTGAGGTACAGAAGAACTGTTGCAGAGAGCAGATGTTGGAGACTGGGGTTCACAAAGACTGTTGCATCGAGCAGAGTTTTGAGACTGGGGTGACAAAGGATCTTTGCAGAGAGCAGAGGTTGGAGACTAAGGTGCAGAAGGATCATTGGGGAGAGCAGAGGTTCAAGAATGGCGTGTAGAAGGATCATTACAGAGAGCAAAGTTTGGAGCCTGGGGTGCAGAATGAATGTTGCAGAGAGCAGAGGTTGGAGTCTTGGGTGCAGAAGGACTGTTGCAGAAAGCAGAGGTTAAAGACTGAAGGACTGATAGAGAAAGCAGATTTTGGAGACTGGCGTGCAGAAGGACCTTTACAGAGAGCAGAGTTTAAAGACTGGGGTGCAGAAGGACTGTTACAGAGAGCATATGTTAGAGACTGGGTTTCAGAAGGATCTTACAGAGAAAAGCGTGTGGAGACTGAGGTGCAGAAGGATCGTTACAAAGAGCAGAGGTTAGAGACTGGGGTGCAGCAGACTTCTGCAGAGAGCACAGGTTTGACCACTGGCAAAAA
>NW_027525418.1:0-19767 GCF_052094955.1 Ictidomys tridecemlineatus | reverse complement strand
GGCATGCCAAGCTTCCAAAAAACTACGAGTTGCCTGAAATCTCAGCACACACTTTTTCACCCAACCTTGATGAAACTTTCAGGTAATGATCAGTACACCAATCCCACTTGGCTCGCCAAATTTCGTTCTTCTAGGTGAAACCGTTCGTTGGCAGTAACCGGTTTCATTTTGAGGTTTCACTCTGTTTTCTCCTATAGGGATACATGTATTTGGAACTCTAAATCAAACACGGTTTGTGCTAGCTCTTTGAAACTTGACACCATAAAGCAGTTTCAAGTTCTATCTCTATGGTTTGTTTGCTGTTGATGTAGCCCTAAGCAGAGACTGGCGAGAATCACTTTCATGGAAAGGGCCTGCCAAGCTTCCAAAAAACTACGAGTTGCCTGAAATCTCAGCACACACTTTTTCACCCAATCTTGATGAAACTTTCAGGTAATGATCAGTACACCAATCCCACTTGGCTCGCCAAATTTCGTTCTTCTAGGTGAAACCGTTCGTTGGCAGTAACCGGTTTCATTTTGAGGTTTCACTCTGTTTTCTCCTATAGGGATACATGTATTTGGAACTCTAAATCAAACACGGTTTGTGCTAGCTCTTTGAAATTTGACACCATAAAGCAGTTTCAAGTTCTATCTCTATGGTTTGTTTGCTGTTGATGTAGCCCTAAGCAGAGACTGGCGAGAATCACTTTCATGGAAAGGGCCTGCCAAGCTTCCAAAAAACTACGAGTTTCCTGAAATCTCAGCACACACTTTTTCACCCAATCTTGATGAAACTTTCAGGTAATGATCAGTACACCAATCCCACTTGGCTCGCCAAATTTCGTTCTTCTAGGTGAAACCGTTCGTTGGCAGTAACCGGTTTCATTTGGAGGTTTCACTCTGTTTTCTCCTATAGGGATACATGTATTTGGAACTCTAAATCAAACACGGTTTGTGCTAGCTCTTTGAAACTTGACACCATAAAGCAGTTTCAAGTTCTATCTCTATGGTTTGTTTGCTGTTGATGTAGCCCTAAGCAGAGACTGGCGAGAATCACTTTCATGGAAAGGGCCTGCCAAGCTTCCAAAAAACTACGAGTTGCCTGAAAACTCAGCACACACTTTTTCACCCAATCTTGATGAAACTTTCAGGTCATGATCAGTACACCAATCCCACTTGGCTCGCCAAATTTCGTTCTTCTAGGTGAAACCGTTCGTTGGCAGTAACCGGTTTCATTTGGAGGTTTCACTCTGTTTTCTCCTATAGGGATACATGTATTTGGAACTCTAAATCAAACACGGTTTGTGCTAGCTCTTTGAAACTTG
This sequence comes from Ictidomys tridecemlineatus, assembly GCF_052094955.1. Classification (NCBI taxonomy): domain Eukaryota; kingdom Metazoa; phylum Chordata; class Mammalia; order Rodentia; family Sciuridae; genus Ictidomys; species Ictidomys tridecemlineatus. The sequence continues at coordinate 18,461 of NW_027525418.1, read as the reverse complement.
ACACCATAAAGCAGTTTCAAGTTCTATCTCTATGGTTTGTTTGCTGTTGATGTAGCCCTAAGCAGAGACTGGCGAGAATCACTTTCATGGAAAGGGCCTGCCAAGCTTCCAAAAAACTACGAGTTGCCTGAAAACTCAGCACACACTTTTTCACCCAATCTTGATGAAACTTTCAGGTCATGATCAGTACACCAATCCCACTTGGCTCGCCAAATTTCGTTCTTCTAGGTGAAACCGTTCGTTGGCAGTAACCGGTTTCATTTGAGGTTTCACTCTGTTTTCTCCTATAGGGATACATGTATTTGGAACTCTAAATCAAACACGGTTTGTGCTAGCTCTTTGAAACTTGACACCATAAAGCAGTTTCAAGATCTATCTCTATGGTTTGTTTGGTGTTGATGTAGCCCTAAGCAGAGACTGGTGAGAATCACTTTCATGGAAAGGGCCTGCCAAGCTTCCAAAAAACTACGAGTTGCCTGAAATCTCAGCACACACTTTTTCACCCAATCTTGATGAAACTCTCAGGTAATGATCAGTACACCAATCCCACTTGACTCGCCAAATTTCGTTCTTCTAGGTGAAACCGTTCGTTGGCAGTAACCGGTTTCATTTTGAGGTTTCACTCTGTTTTCTCCTATAGGGATACATGTATTTGGAACTCTAAATCAAACACGGTTTGTGCTAGCTCTTTGAAACTTGACACCATAAAGCAGTTTCAAGTTCTATCTCTATGGTTTGTTTGCTGTTGATGTAGCCCTAAGCAGAGACTGGCGAGAATCACTTTCATGGAAAGGGCCTGCCAAGCTTCCAAAAAACTACGAGTTGCCTGAAATCTCAGCACACACTTTTTCACCCAATCTTGATGAAACTTTCAGGTAAAGATAAGAACACCAATCCCACTTGGCTCGCCAAATTTCGTTCTTCTAGGTGAAACCGTTCGTTGGCAGTAACCGGTTTCATTTGAGGTTTCACTCTGTTTTCTCCTATAGGGATACATGTATTTGGAACTCTAAATCAAACACGGTTTGTGCCAGCTCTTTGAAACTTGACACCATAAAGCAGTTTCAAGTTCTATCTCTATGGTTTTTTTGCTGTTGATGTAGCCCTAAGCAGAGACTGGCGAGAATCACTTTCATTGAAAGGGCCTGCCAAGGTTCCAAAAAACTATGATTCCTGGAAACCTCTGGCACACACTTTTTCACCCAATCTTGATGAAACTTTCAGGTAATGATCAGTACACCAATCCCACTTGGCTCGCCAAATTTGTTCTCCTAGGTGAAACCGTTCGTTGGCAGTAACCGGTTCCATTTTGAGGTTTCACTCTGTTTTCTCCTATAGGGATACATGTATTTGGAACTCTAAATCAAACACGGTTTGTGCTAGCTCTTTGAAACTTGACACCATAAAGCAGTTTCAAGTTCTATCTCTATGGTTTGTTTGCTGTTGATGTAGCCCTAAGCAGAGACTGGCGAGAATCACTTTCATGGAAAGGGCCTGCCAAGCTTCCAAAAAACTACGAGTTGCCTGAAATCTCAGCACACACTTTTTCACCCAATCTTGATGAAACTTTCAGGTAATTATCAGTACACCAATCCCACTTGGCTCGCCAAATTTCGTTCTTCTAGGTGAAACCGTTCGTTGGCAGTAACCGGTTTCATTTGGAGGTTTCACTCTGTTGTCTCCTATAGGGATACATGTATTTGGAACTCTAAATCAAACACGGTTTGTGCGAGCTCTTTGATACTTGACACCATAAAGCAGTTTCAAGTTCTATCTCTATGGTTTGTTTGCTGTTGATGTAGCCCTAAGCAGAGACTGGCGAGAATCACTTTCATGGAAAGGGCCTGCCAAGCATCCAAAAAACTACGAGTTGCCTGAAATCTCAGCACACACTTTTTCACCCAATCTTGATGAAACTTTCAGGTAATGATCAGTACACCAATCCCACTTGGCTCGCCAAATTTCCTTCTTCTAGGTGAAACCGTTCGTTGGCAGTAACCGGTTTCATTTTGAGGTTTCACTCTGTTTTCTCCTATAGGGATACATGTATTTGGAACTCTAAATCAAACACGGTTTGAGCTAGCTCTTTGAAACTTGACACCATAAAGCAGTTTCAAGTTCTATCTCTATGGTTTGTTTGCTGTTGATGTAGCCCTAAGCAGAGACTGGCGAGAATCACTTTCATGGAAAGGGCCTGCCAAGCTTCCAAAAAACAACGAGTTGCCTGAAATCTCAGCACACACTTTTTTACCCAATCTTGATGATACTTTCAGGTAATGATCAGTACGCCAATCCCACTTGGCTCGCCAAATTTCGTTCTTCTAGGTGAAACCGTTCGTTGGCAGTAACCGGTTTCATTTGGAGGTTTCACTCTGTTTTCTCCTATAGGGATACATGTATTTGGAACTCTAAATCAAACACGGTTTGTGCTAGCTCTTTGAAACTTGACACCATAAAGCAGTTTCAAGTTCTATCTCTATGGTTTGTTTGCTGTTGATGTAGCCCTAAGCAGAGACTGGCGAGAATCACTTTCATGGAAAGGGCCTGCCAAGCTTCCAAACAACTACGAGTTGCCTGAATTCTCAGCACACACTTTTTCACCCAATCTTGATGAAACTCTCAGGTAATGATCAGTACACCAATCCCACTGGGCTCGCCAAATTTCATTCTTCTAGGTGAAACTGTTCGTTGGCAGTAACCGGTTTCATTTTGAGGTTTCACTCTGTTTTCTCTTATAGGGATACATGTATTTGGAACTCTAAATCAAACACGGTTTGTGCTAGCTCTTTGAAACTTGACACCATAAAGCAGTTTCAAGTTCTATCTCTATGGTTTGTTTGCTGTTGATGTAGCCCGAAGCAGAGACTGGCGAGAATCACTTTCATGGAAAGGGCCTGCCAAGCTTCCAAAAAACTACGAGTTGCCTGAAATCTCAGCACACACTTTTTCACCCAATCTTGATGAAACTTTCAGGTCATGATCAGTACACCAATCCCACTTGACTCGCCAAATTTCGTTCTTCTAGGTGAAACCGTTCGTTGGCAGTAACCGGTTTTATTTTGAGGTTTCACTCTGTTTTCTCCTATAGGGATACATGTATTTGGAACTCTAAATCAAACACGGTTTGTGCTAGCGCTTTGAAACTTGACACCATAAAGCAGTTTCAAGTTCTATCTCTATGGTTTGTTTGCTGTTGATGTAGCCCTAAGCAGAGACTGGCGAGAATCACTTTCATGGAAAGGGCCTGCCAAGCTTCCAAAAAACTACGAGTTGCCTCAAATCTCAGCACACACTTTTTCACCCAATCTTGATGAAACTTTCAGGTAATGATCAGTACACCAATCCCACTTGGCTCGCCAAATTTCCTTCTTCTAGGTGAAACCGTTCATTGGCAGTAACCGGTTTCATTTTGAGGTTTCACTCTGTTTTCTCCTATAGGGATACATGTATTTGGAACTCTAAATCAAACATGGTTTGTGCTAGCTCTTTGAAACTTGACACCATAAAGCAGTTTCAAGTTCTATCTCTATGGTTTGTTTGCTGTTGATGTAGCCCTAAGCAGAGACTGGCGAGAATCACTTTCATGGAAAGGGCCTGCCAGGCTTCCAAAAAACTACGAGTTGCCTGAAATCTCAGCACACACTTTTTCACCCAATCTTGATGAAACTTTCAGGTAATGATCAGTACACCAATCCCACTTGGCTCGCCAAATTTCCTTCTTCTAGGTGAAACCGTTCGTTGGCAGTAACCGGTTTCATTTGGAGGTTTCACTCTGTTTTCTCCTATAGGGATACATGTATTTGGAACTCTAAATCAAACACGGTTTGTGCTAGCTCTTTGAAACTTGACACCATAAAGCAGTTTCAAGTTCTATCTCTATGGTTTGTTTTCTGTTGATGTAGCCCTAAGCAGAGACTGGCGAGAATCACTTTCATGCAAAGGGCCTGCCAAGCTTCCAAAAAACAACGAGTTGCCTGAAATCTCAGCACACACTTTTTCACCCAATCTTGATGAAACTTTCAGGTAATGATCAGTACGCCAATCCCACTTGGCTCGCCAAATTTCGTTCTTCTAGGTGAAACCGTTCGTTGGCAGTAACCGGTTTCATTTGGAGGTTTCACTCTGTTTTCTCCTATAGGGATACATGTATTTGGAACTCTAAATCAAACACGGTTTGTGCTAGCTCTTTGAAACTTGACACCATAAAGCAGTTTCAAGTTCTATCTCTATGGTTTGTTTGCTGTTGATGTAGCCCTAAGCAGAGACTGGCGAGAATCACTTTCATGGAAAGGGCCTGCCAAGCTTCCAAACAACTACGAGTTGCCTGAATTCTCAGCACACACTTTTTCACCCAATCTTGATGAAACTCTCAGGTAATGATCAGTACACCAATCCCACTGGGCTCACCAAATTTCGTTCTTCTAGGTGAAACTGTTCGTTGGCAGTAACCGGTTTCATTTTGAGGTTTCACTCTGTTTTCTCTTATAGGGATACATGTATTTGGAACTCTAAATCAAACACGGTTTGTGCTAGCTCTTTGAAACTTGACACCATAAAGCAGTTTCAAGTTCTATCTCTATGGTTTGTTTGCTGTTGATGTAGCCCTAAGCAGAGACTGGCGAGAATCACTTTCATGGAAAGGGCCTGCCAAGCTTCCAAAAAACTACGAGTTGCCTGAAATCTCAGCACACACTTTTTCACCCAATCTTGATGAAACTTTCAGGTCATGATCAGTACACCAATCCCACTTGACTCGCCAAATTTCGTTCTTCTAGGTGAAACCTTTCGTTGGCAGTAACCGGTTTTATTTTGAGGTTTCACTCTGTTTTCTCCTATAGGGATACATGTATTTGGAACTTTAAATCAAACACGGTTTGTGCTAGCGCTTTGAAACTTGACACCATAAAGCAGTTTCAAGTTCTATCTCTATGGTTTGTTTGCTGTTGATGTAGCCCTAAGCAGAGACTGGCGAGAATCACTTTCATGGAAAGGGCCTGCCAAGCTTCCAAAAAACTACGAGTTGCCTCAAATCTCAGCACAAACTTTTTCACCCAATCTTGATGAAACTTTCAGGTAATGATCAGTACACCAATCCCACTTGGCTCGCAAACTTTCCTTCTTCTAGGTGAAACCGTTCGTTGGCAGTAACCGCTTTCATTTTGAGGTTTCACTCTGTTTTCTCCTATAGGGATACATGTATTTGGAACTCTAAATCAAACACGGTTTGTGCTAGCTCTTTGAAACTTGACACCATAAAGCAGTTTCAAGTTCTATCTCTATGGTTTATTTGCTGTTGATGTAGCCCTAAGCAGAGACTGGCGAGAATCACTTTCATGGAAAGGGCCTGCCAAGCTTCCAAAAAACTACGAGTTGCCTGAAATCTCAGCACACACTTTTTCACCCAATCTTGATGAAACTTTCAGGTAATGATCAGTACACCAATCCCACTTGGCTCGCCAAATTTCGTTCTTCTAGGTGAAACCGTTCGTTGGCAGTAACCGGTTTCATTTGGAGGTTTCACTCTGTTTTCTCCTATAGGGATACATGTATTTGGAACTCTAAATCCAACAGGGTTTGTGCTAGCTCTTTGAAACTTGACACCATAAAGCAGTTTCAAGTTCTATCTCTATGGTTTGTTTGCTGTTGATGTAGCCCTAAGCAGAGACTGGCGAGAATCACTTTCATGGAAAGGGCCTGCCAAGCTTCCAAAAAACTACGAGTTGCCTGAAATCTCAGCACACACTTTTTCACCCCATCTTGATGAAACTTTCAGGTAATGATCAGTACACCAATCCCACTTGGCTCGCCAAATTTCGTTCTTCTAGGTGAAACCGTTCGTTGGCAGTAACCGGTTTCATTTGGAGGTTTCACTCTGTTTTCTCCTATAGGGATACATGTATTTGGAACTCTAAATCAAACACGGTTTGTGCTAGCTCTTTGAAACTTGACACCATAAAGCAGTTTCAAGTTCTATCTCTATGGTTTGTTTGCTGTTGATGTAGCCCTAAGCAGAGACTGGCGAGAATCACTTTCATGGAAAGGGCCTGCCAAGCTTCCAAACAACTACGAGTTGCCTGAAATCTCAGCACACACTTTTTCACCCAATCTTGATGAAACTTTCAGGTCATGATCAGTACACCAATCCCACTTGGCTCGCCAAATTTCGTTCTTCTAGGTGAAACCGTTCGTTGGCAGTAACGGGTTTTATTTTGAGGTTTCACTCTGTTTTCTCCTATAGGGATACATGTATTTGGAACTCTAAATCAAACACGGTTTGTGCTAGCGCTTTGAAACTTGACACCATAAAGCAGTTTCAAGTTCTATCTCTATGGTTTGTTTGCTGTTGATGTAGCCCTAAGCAGAGACTGGCGAGAATCACTTTCATGGAAAGGGCCTGCCAAGCTTCCAAAAAACTACGAGTTGCCTCAAATCTCAGCACAAACTTTTTCACCCAATCTTGATGAAACTTTCAGGTAATGATCAGTACACCAATCCCACTTGGCTCGCAAACTTTCCTTCTTCTAGGGGAAACCGTTCGTTGGCAGTAACCGCTTTCATTTTGAGGTTTCACTCTGTTTTCTCCTATAGGGATACATGTATTTGGAACTCTAAATCAAACACGGTTTGTGCTAGCTCTTTGAAACTTGACACCATAAAGCAGTTTCAAGTTCTATCTCTATGGTTTGTTTGCTGTTGATGTAGCCCTAAGCAGAGACTGGCGAGAATCACTTTCATGGAAAGGGCCTGCCAAGCTTCCAAAAAACTACGAGTTGCCTGAAATCTCAGCACACACTTTTTCACCCAATCTTGATGAAACTTTCAGGTAATGATCAGTACAACAATCCCACTTGGCTCGCCAAATTTCGTTCTTCTAGGTGAAACCGTTCGTTGGCAGTAACCGGTTTCATTTTGAGGTATCACTCTGTTTTCTCCTATAGGGATACATGTATTTGGAACTCTAAATCAAACACGGTTTGTGCTAGCTCTTTGAAACTTGACACCATAAAGCAGTTTCAAGTTCTATCTCTATGGTTTGTTTGCTGTTGATGTAGCCCTAAGCAGAGACTGGCGAGAATCACTTTCATGGAAAGGGCCTGCCAAGCTTCCAAAAAACTACGAGTTGCCTGAAATCTCAGCACACACTTTTTCACCCAATCTTGATGAAACTCTCAGGTAATGATCAGTACTCCCATCCCACTTGGCTCGCCAAATTTCGTTCTTCTAGGTGAAACCGTTCGTTGGCAGTAACTTGTTTCATTTGGAGGTTTCACTCTGTTTTCTCCTATGGGGATACATGTATTTGGAACTCTAAATCAAACAAGGTTTGTGCTAGCTCTTTGAAACTTGACACCATAAAGCAGTTTCAAGTTCTATCTCTATGGTTTGTTTGCTGTTGATGTAGCCCTAAGCAGAGACTGGCGAGAATCACTTTCATGCAAAGGGCCTGCCAAGCTTCCAAAAAACTACGAGTTGCCTGAAATCTCAGCACACACTTTTTCACCCAATCTTGATGAAACTTTCAGGTAATGATCAGTACACCAATACCACTTGGCTCGCCAAATTTCCTTCTTCTAGGTGAAACCGTTAGTTGGCAGTAACCGCTTTCTTTTTGAGGTTTCACTCTGTTTTCTCCTATAGGGATACATGTATTTGGAACTCTAAATCAAACACGGTTTGTGCTAGCTCTTTGAAACTTGACACCATAAAGCAGTTTCAAGTTCTATCTCTATGGTTTGTTTGCTGTTGATGTAGCCCTAAGCAGAGACTGGCGAGAATCACTTTCATGGAAAGGGCCTGCCAAGCTTCCAAAAAACTACGAGTTGCCTGAAATCTCAGCACACACTTTTTCACCCAATCTTGATGAAACTTTCAGGTAATGATCAGTACACCAATCCCACTTGGCTCGCCAAATTTCGTTCTTCTAGGTGAAACCGTTCGTTGGCAGTAACCGCTTTCATTTTGAGGTTTCACTCTGTTTTCTCCTATAGGGATACATGTATTTGGAACTCTAAATCAAACACGGTTTGTGCTAGCTCTTTGAAACTTGACACCATAAAGCAGTTTCAAGTTCTATCTCTATGGTTTGTTTGCTGTTGATGTAGCCCTAAGCAGAGACTGGCGAGAATCACTTTCATTCAAAGGGCCTGCCAAGCTTCCAAAAAACTACGAGTTGCCTGAAATCTCAGCACACACTTTTTCACCCAATCTTGATGAAACTTTCAGGTAATGATCAGTACACCAATCCCACTTGGCTCGCCAAATTTCCTTCTTCTAGGTGAAACCGTTCCTTGGCAGTAACCGCTTTCATTTTGAGGTTTCACTCTGTTTTCTCCTATAGGGATACATGTATTTGGAACTCTAAATCAAACACGGTTTGTGCTAGCTCTTTGAAACTTGACACCATAAAGCAGTTTCAAGTTCTATCTCTATGGTTTGTTTGCTGTTGATGTAGCCCTAAGCAGAGACTGGCGAGAATCACTTTCATGGAAAGGGCCTGCCAAGCTTCCAAAAAACTACGAGTTGCCTGAAATCTCAGCACACACTTTTTCACCCAATCTTGATGAAACTCTCAGGTAATGATCAGTACACCAATCCCACTTGGCTCGCCAAATTTCGTTCTTCTAGGTGAAACCGTTCGTTGGCAGTAACTTGTTTCATTTGGAGGTTTCACTCTGTTTTCTCATATGGGGATACATGTATTTGGAACTCTAAATCAAACAAGGTTTGTGCTAGCTCTTTGAAACTTGACACCATAAAGCAGTTTCAAGTTCTATCTCTATGGTTTGTTTGCTGTTGATGTAGCCCTAAGCAGAGACTGGCGAGAATCACTTTCATGCAAAGGGCCTGCCAAGCTTCCAAAAAACTACGAGTTGCCTGAAATCTCATCACACACTTTTTCACCCAATCTTGATGAAACTTTCAGGTAATGATCAGTACACCAATCCCACTTGGCTCACCAAATTTCCTTCTTCTCGGTGAAACCGTTCGTTGGCAGTAACCGGTTTCATTTTGAGGTTTCACTCTGTTTTCTCCTATAGGGATACATGTATTTGGAACTCTAAATCAAACACGGTTAGTGCTAGCTCTTTGAAACTTGACACCATAAAGCAGTTTCAAGTTCTATCTCTATGGTTTGTTTGCTGTTGATGTAGCCCTAAGCAGAGACTGGCGAGAATCACTTTCATGCAAAGGGCCTGCCAAGCTTCCAAAAAACTACGAGTTGCCTGAAATCTCAGCACACACTTTTTCACCCAATCTTGATGAAACTTTCAGGTAATGATCAGTACACCAATACCACTTGGCTCGCCAAATTTCCTTCTTCTAGGTGAAACCGTTAGTTGGCAGTAACCGCTTTCTTTTTGAGGTTTCACTCTGTTTTCTCCTATAGGGATACATGTATTTGGAACTCTAAATCAAACACGGTTTGTGCTAGCTCTTTGAAACTTGACACCATAAAGCAGTTTCAAGTTCTATCTCTATGGTTTGTTTGCTGTTGATGTAGCCCTAAGCAGAGACTGGCGAGAATCACTTTCATGGAAAGGGCCTGCCAAGCTTCCAAAAAACTACGAGTTGCCTGAAATCTCAGCACACACTTTTTCACCCAATCTTGATGAAACTTTCAGGTAATGATCAGTACACCAATCCCACTTGGCTTGCCAAATTTCGTTCTTCTAGGTGAAACCGTTCGTTGGCAGTAACCGCTTTCATTTTGAGGTTTCACTCTGTTTTCTCCTATAGGGATACATGTATTTGGAACTCTAAATCAAACACGGTTTGTGCTAGCTCTTTGAAACTTGACACCATAAAGCAGTTCAAAGTTCTATCTCTATGGTTTGTTTGCTGTTGATGTAGCCCTAAGCAGAGACTGGCGAGAATCACTTTCATTCAAAGGGCCTGCCAAGCTTCCAAAAAACTACGAGTTGCCTGAAATCTCAGCACACACTTTTTCACCCAATCTTGATGAAACTTTCAGGTAATGATCAGTACACCAATCCCACTTGGCTCGCCAAATTTCCTTCTTCTAGATGAAACCGTTCCTTGGCAGTAACCGCTTTCATTTTGAGGTTTCACTCTGTTTTCTCCTATAGGGATACATGTATTTGGAACTCTAAATCAAACACGGTTTGTGCTAGCTCTTTGAAACTTGACACCATAAAGCAGTTTCAAGTTCTATCTCTATGGTTTGTTTGCTGTTGATGTAGCCCTAAGCAGAGACTGGCGAGAATCACTTTCATGGAAAGGGCCTGCCAAGCTTCCAAAAAACTACGAGTTGCCTGAAATCTCAGCACACACTTTTTCACCCAATCTTGATGAAACTCTCAGGTAATGATCAGTACACCAATCCCACTTGGCTCGCCAAATTTCGTTCTTCTAGGTGAAACCGTTCGTTGGCAGTAACTTGTTTCATTTGGAGGTTTCACTCTGTTTTCTCATATGGGGATACATGTATTTGGAACTCTAAATCAAACAAGGTTTGTGCTAGCTCTTTGAAACTTGACACCATAAAGCAGTTTCAAGTTCTATCTCTATGGTTTGTTTGCTGTTGATGTAGCCCTAAGCAGAGACTGGCGAGAATCACTTTCATGCAAAGGGCCTGCCAAGCTTCCAAAAAACTACGAGTTGCCTGAAATCTCATCACACACTTTTTCACCCAATCTTGATGAAACTTTCAGGTAATGATCAGTACACCAATCCCACTTGGCTCACCAAATTTCCTTCTTCTCGGTGAAACCGTTCGTTGGCAGTAACCGGTTTCATTTTGAGGTTTCACTCTGTTTTCTCCTATAGGGATACATGTATTTGGAACTCTAAATCAAACACGGTTAGTGCTAGCTCTTTGAAACTTGACACCATAAAGCAGTTTCAAGTTCTATCTCTATGGTTTGTTTGCTGTTGATGTAGCCCTAAGCAGAGACTGGCGAGAATCACTTTCATGGAAAGGGCCTGCCAAGCTTCCAAAAAACTACGAGTTGCCTGAAATCTCAGCACACACTTTTTCACCCAATCTTGATGAAACTTTCAGGTAATGATCAGTACACCAATCCCACTTGGCTCGCCAAATTTCGTTCTTCTAGGTGAAACCGTTCGTTGGCAGTAACCGGTTTCATTTTGAGGTTTCACTCTGTTTTCTCCTATAGGGATACATGTATTTGGAACTCTAAATCAAACACGGTTTGTGCTAGCTCTTTGAAACTTGACACCATAAAGCAGTTTCAAGTTCTATCTCTATGGTTTGTTTGCTGTTGATGTAGCCCTAAGCAGAGACTGGCGAGAATCACTTTCATGGAAAGGGCCTGCCAAGCTTCCAAAAAACTACGAGTTGCCTGAAATCTCAGCACACACTTTTTCACCCAATCTTGATGAAACTTTCAGGTAATGATAAGTACACTAATCCCACTTGGCTCACCAAATTTCGTTCTTCTAGGTGAAACCGTTCGTTGGCAGTAACCGGTTTCATTTTGAGGTTTCACTCTGTTTTCTCCTATAGGGATACATGTATTTTGGAACTCTAAATCCAACAGGGTTTGTGCTAGCTCTTTGAAACTTGACACCATAAAGCAGTTTCAAGTTCCTATCTCTATGGTTTGTTTGCTGTTGATGTAGCCCTAAGCAGAGACTGGCGAGAATCACTTTCATGGAAAGGGCCTGCCAAGCTTCCAAAAACTACGAGTTGCCTGAATTCTCAGCACACACTTTTTCACCCAATCTTGATGAAACTCTCAGGTAATGATCAGTACACCAATCCCACTTGGCTCGCCAAATTTCGTTCTTCTAGGTGAAACTGTTCGTTGGCAGTAACCGGTTTCATTTGAGGTTTCACTCTGTTTTCTCTTATAGGGATACATGTATTTGGAACTCTAAATCAAACACGGTTTGTGCTAGCTCTTTGAAACTTGACACCATAAAGCAGTTTTCAAGTTCTATCTCTATGGCTTGTTTGCTGTTGATGTAGCCCTAAGCAGAGACTGGCGAGAATCACTTTCATGGAAAGGGCCTGCCAAGCTTCCAAAAAACTACGAGTTGCCTGAAATCTCAGCACACACTTTTTCACCCAATCTTGATGAAACTTTCAGGTAAATGATCAGTACACCAATCCCACTTGGCTCGCCAAATTTCGTTCTTCTAGGTGAAACCGTTCGTTGGCAGTAACCGGTTTCATTTTGAGGTATCACTCTGTTTTCTCCTATAGGGATACATGTATTTGGAACTCTAAATCAAACACGGTTTGTGCTAGCTCTTTGAAACTTGACACCATAAAGCAGTTTCAAGTTCTATCTCTATGGTTTGTTTGCTGTTGATGTAGCCCTAAGCAGAGACTGGCGAGAATCACTTTCATGGAAAGGGCCTGCCAAGCTTCCAAAAAACTACGAGTTGCCTGAAATCTCAGCACACACTTTTTCACCCAATCTTGATGAAACTCTCAGGTAATGATCAGTACTCCCATCCCACTTGGCTCGCCAAATTTCGTTCTTCTAGGTGAAACCGTTCGTTGGCAGTAACTTGTTTCATTTGGAGGTTTCACTCTGTTTTCTCCTATGGGGATACATGTATTTGGAACTCTAAATCAAACAAGGTTTGTGCTAGCTCTTTGAAACTTGACACCATAAAGCAGTTTCAAGTTCTATCTCTATGGTTTGTTTGCTGTTGATGTAGCCCTAAGCAGAGACTGGCGAGAATCACTTTCATGCAAAGGGCCTGCCAAGCTTCCAAAAAACTACGAGTTGCCTGAAATCTCAGCACACACTTTTTCACCCAATCTTGATGAAACTTTCAGGTAATGATCAGTACACCAATACCACTTGGCTCGCCAAATTTCTTCTTCTAGGTGAAACCGTTAGTTGGCAGTAACCGCTTTCTTTTTGAGGTTTCACTCTGTTTCTCCTATAGGGATACATGTATTTGGAACTCTAAATCAAACACGTTTGTGCTAGCTCTTTGAAACTTGACACCATAAAGCAGTTTCAAGTTCTATCTCTATGGTTTGTTTGCTGTTGATGTAGCCCTAAGCAGAGACTGGCGAGAATCACTTTCATGGAAAGGGCCTGCCAAGCTTCCAAAAAACTACGAGTTGCCTGAAATCTCAGCACACACTTTTTCACCCAATCTTGATGAAACTTTCAGGTAATGATCAGTACACCAATCCCACTTGGCTCGCCAAATTTCCTTCTTCTCGGTGAAACCGTTCGTTGGCAGTAACCGGTTTCATTTTGAGGTTTCACTCTGTTTTCTCCTATAGGGATACATGTATTTGGAACTCTAAATCAAACACGGTTTGTGCTAGCTCTTTGAAACTTGACACCATAAAGCAGTTTCAAGTTCTATCTCTATGGTTTGTTTGCTGTTGATGTAGCCCTAAGCAGAGACTGGCGAGAATCACTTTCATGGAAAGGGCCTGCCAAGCTTCCAAAAAACTACGAGTTGCCTGAAATCTCAGCACACACTTTTTCACCCAATCTTGATGAAACTTTCAGGTAATGATCAGTACACCAATCCCACTTGGCTCGCCAAATTTCGTTCTTCTAGGTGAAACCGTTCGTTGGCAGTAACCGGTTTCATTTTGAGGTTTCACTCTGTTTTCTCCTATAGGGATACATGTATTTGGAACTCTAAATCAAACACGGTTTGTGCTAGCTCTTTGAAACTTGACACCATAAAGCAGTTTCAAGTTCTATCTCTATGGTTTGTTTGCTGTTGATGTAGCCCTAAGCAGAGACTGGCGAGAATCACTTTCATGGAAAGGGCCTGCAAGCTTCCAAAAAACTACGAGTTGCCTGAAATCTCAGCACACACTTTTTCACCCAATCTTGATGAAACTTTCAGGTAATGATAAGTACACTAATCCCACTTGGCTCACCAAATTTCGTTCTTCTAGGTGAAACCGTTCGTTGGCAGTAACCGGTTTCATTTTGAGGTTTCACTCTGTTTTCTCCTATAGGGATACATGTATTTGGAACTCTAAATCCAACAGGGTTTGTGCTAGCTCTTTGAAACTTGACACCATAAAGCAGTTTCAAGTTCTATCTCTATGGTTTGTTTGCTGTTGATGTAGCCCTAAGCAGAGACTGGCGAGAATCACTTTCATGGAAAGGGCCTGCCAAGCTTCCAAAAAACTACGAGTTGCCTGAATTCTCAGCACACACTTTTTCACCCAATCTTGATGAAACTCTCAGGTAATGATCAGTACACCAATCCCACTTGGCTCGCCAAATTTCGTTCTTCTAGGTGAAACTGTTCGTTGGCAGTAACCGGTTTCATTTTGAGGTTTCACTCTGTTTTCTCTTATAGGGATACATGTATTTGGAACTCTAAATCAAACACGGTTTGTGCTAGCTCTTTGAAACTTGACACCATAAAGCAGTTTCAAGTTCTATCTCTATGGTTTGTTTGCTGTTGATGTAGCCCTAAGTAGAGAGTGGCGAGAATCACTTTCATGGAAAGGGCCTGCCAAGCTTCCAAAAAACTACGAGTTGCCTGAAATCTCAGCACACACTTTTTCACCCAATCTTGATGAAACTTTCAGGTAATGATCAGTACACCAATCCCACTTGGCTCGCCAAATTTCGTTCTTCTAGGTGAAACCGTTCGTTGGCAGTAACTTGTTTCATTTGGAGGTTTCACTCTGTTTTCTCCTATGGGGATACATGTATTTGGAAATCTAAATCAAACACGGTTTGTGCTAGCTCTTTGAAACTTGACACCATAAAGCAGTTTCAAGTTCTATCTCTATGGTTTTTTGCTGTTGATGTAGCCCTAAGCAGAGACTGGCGAGAATCACTTTCATGCAAAGGGCCTGCCAAGCTTCCTAAAAACTACGAGTTGCCTGATATCTCAGCACACACTTTTTCACCCAATCTTGATGAAACTTTCAGGTAATGATCAGTACACCAATCCCACTTGGCTCGCCAAATTTCCTTCTTCTCGGTGAAACCGTTCGTTGGCAGTAACCGCTTTCATTTTGAGGTTTCACTCTGTTTTCTCCTATAGGGATACATGTATTTGGAACTCTAAATCCCACAGGGTTTGTGCTAGCTCTTTGAAACTTGACACCATAAAGCAGTTTCAAGTTCTATCTCTATGGTTTGTTTGCTGTTGATGTAGCCCTAAGCAGAGACTGGCGAGAATC
Organism: Ictidomys tridecemlineatus; assembly: GCF_052094955.1. Lineage (NCBI taxonomy): Eukaryota > Metazoa > Chordata > Mammalia > Rodentia > Sciuridae > Ictidomys > Ictidomys tridecemlineatus. The sequence goes on along the minus strand of NW_027525418.1, from coordinate 3,337 downwards.
ACTTTCATGGAAAGGGCCTGCCAAGCTTCCAAAAAACTACGAGTTGCCTGAAATCTCAGCACACACTTTTTCACCCAATCTTGATGAAACTTTCAGGTAATGATCAGTACACCAATCCCACTTGGCTCGCCAAATTTCGTTCTTCTAGGTGAAACCGTTCGTTGGCAGTAACCGGTTTCATTTTGAGGTTTCACTCTGTTTTCTCCTATAGGGATACATGTATTTGGAACTCTAAATCCAACAGGGTTTGTGCTAGCTCTTTGAAACTTGACACCATAAAGCAGTTTCAAGTTCTATCTCTATGGTTTGTTTGCTGTTGATGTAGCCCTAAGCAGAGACTGGCGAGAATCACTTTCATGGAAAGGGCCTGCCAAGCTTCCAAAAAACTACGAGTTGCCTGAAATCTCAGCACACACTTTTTCACCCAATCTTGATGAAACTTTCAGGTAATGATCAGTACACCAATCCCACTTGGCTCGCCAAATTTCGTTCTTCTAGGTGAAACCGTTCGTTGGCAGTAACCGGTTTCATTTTGAGGTTTCACTCTGTTTTCTCCTATAGGGATACATGTATTTGGAACTCTAAATCCCACAGGGTTTGTGCTAGCTCTTTGAAACTTGACACCATAAAGCAGTTTCAAGTTCTATCTCTATGGTTTGTTTGCTGTTGATGTAGCCCTAAGCAGAGACTGGCGAGAATCACTTTCATGGAAAGGGCCTGCCAAGCTTCCAAAAAACTACGAGTTGCCTGAAATCTCAGCACACACTTTTTCACCCAATCTTGATGAAACTTTCAGGTAATGATAAGTACACTAATCCCACTTGGCTCACCAAATTTCGTTCTTCTAGGTGAAACCGTTCGTTGGCAGTAACCGGTTTCATTTTGAGGTTTCACTCTGTTTTCTCCTATAGGGATACATGTATTTGGAACTCTAAATCCAACAGGGTTTGTGCTAGCTCTTTGAAACTTGACACCATAAAGCAGTTTCAAGTTCTATCTCTATGGTTTGTTTGCTGTTGATGTAGCCCTAAGCAGAGACTGGCGAGAATCACTTTCATGGAAAGGGCCTGCCAAGCTTCCAAAAAACTACGAGTTGCCTGAATTCTCAGCACACACTTTTTCACCCAATCTTGATGAAACTCTCAGGTAATGATCAGTACACCAATCCACTTGGCTCGCCAAATTTCGTTCTTCTAGGTGAAACTGTTCGTTGGCAGTAACCAGGTTTCATTTTGAGGTTTCACTCTGTTTTCTCTTATAGGGATACATGTATTTGGAACTCTAAATCAAACACGGTTTGTGCTAGCTCTTTGAAACTTGACACCATAAAGCAGTTTCAAGTTCTATCTCTATGGCTTGTTTGCTGTTGATGTAGCCCTAAGCAGAGACTGGCGAGAATCACTTTCATGGAAAGGGCCTGCCAAGCTTCCAAAAAACTACGAGTTGCCTGAAATCTCAGCACACACTTTTTCACCCAATCTTGATGAAACTTTCAGGTAATGATCAGTACACCAATCCCACTTGGCTCGCCAAATTTCGTTCTTCTAGGTGAAACCGTTCGTTGGCAGTAACCGGTTTCATTTTGAGGTATCACTCTGTTTTCTCCTATAGGGATACATGTATTTGGAACTCTAAATCAAACACGGTTTGTGCTAGCTCTTTGAAACTTGACACCATAAAGCAGTTTCAAGTTCTATCTCTATGGTTTGTTTGCTGTTGATGTAGCCCTAAGCAGAGACTGGCGAGAATCACTTTCATGGAAAGGGCCTGCCAAGCTTCCAAAAAACTACGAGTTGCCTGAAATCTCAGCACACACTTTTTCACCCAATCTTGATGAAACTCTCAGGTAATGATCAGTACTCCCATCCCACTTGGCTCGCCAAATTTCGTTCTTCTAGGTGAAACCGTTCGTTGGCAGTAACTTGTTTCATTTGGAGGTTTCACTCTGTTTTCTCCTATGGGGATACATGTATTTGGAACTCTAAATCAAACAAGGTTTGTGCTAGCTCTTTGAAACTTGACACCATAAAGCAGTTTCAAGTTCTATCTCTATGGTTTGTTTGCTGTTGATGTAGCCCTAAGCAGAGACTGGCGAGAATCACTTTCATGCAAAGGGCCTGCCAAGCTTCCAAAAAACTACGAGTTGCCTGAAATCTCAGCACACACTTTTTCACCCAATCTTGATGAAACTTTCAGGTAATGATCAGTACACCAATACCACTTGGCTCGCCAAATTTCCTTCTTCTAGGTGAAACCGTTAGTTGGCAGTAACCGCTTTCTTTTTGGAGGTTTCACTCTGTTTTCTCCTATAGGGGATACATGTATTTGGAACTCTAAATCAAACACGGTTTGTGCTAGCTCTTTGAAACTTGACACCATAAAGCAGTTTCAAGTTCTATCTCTATGGTTTGTTTGCTGTTGATGTAGCCCTAAGCAGAGACTGGCGAGAATCACTTTCATGGAAAGGCCTGCCAAGCTTCCAAAAAACTACGAGTTGCCTGAAATCTCAGCACACACTTTTTCACCCAATCTTGATGAAACTTTCAGGTAATGATCAGTACACCAATCCCACTTGGCTCGCCAAATTTCCTTCTTCTCGGTGAAACCGTTCGTTGGCAGTAACCGGTTTCATTTTGAGGTTTCACTCTGTTTTCTCCTATAGGGATACATGTATTTGGAACTCTAAATCAAACACGGTTTGTGCTAGCTCTTTGAAACTTGACACCATAAAGCAGTTTCAAGTTCTATCTCTATGGTTTGTTTGCTGTTGATGTAGCCCTAAGCAGAGACTGGCGAGAATCACTTTCATGGAAAGGGCCTGCCAAGCTTCCAAAAAACTACGAGTTGCCTGAAATCTCAGCACACACTTTTTCACCCAATCTTGATGAAACTCTCAGGTAATGATCAGTACTCCCATCCCACTTGGCTCGCCAAATTTCGTTCTTCTAGGTGAAACCGTTCGTTGGCAGTAACCGGTTTCATTTTGAGGTTTCACTCTGTTTTCTCCTATAGGGATACATGTATTTGGAACTCTAAATCAAACACGGTTTGTGCTAGCTCTTTGAAACTTGACACCATAAAGCAGTTTCAAGTTCTATCTCTATGGTTTGTTTGCTGTTGATGTAGCCCTAAGCAGAGACTGGCGAGAATCACTTTCATGGAAAGGGCCTGCCAAGCTTCCAAAAAACTACGAGTTGCCTGAAATCTCAGCACACACTTTTTCACCCAATCTTGATGAAACCTTTCAGGTAATGATAAGTACACTAATCCCACTTGGCTCACCAAATTTCGTTCTTCTAGGTGAAACCGTTCGTTGGCAGTAACCGGTTTCATTTGA
>NW_027525417.1:0-19786 GCF_052094955.1 Ictidomys tridecemlineatus | reverse complement strand
CGGAGAGCAGAGTTCAGAGATAGGGTGCAGAAGGACTATTGCAAAGAAAAGAGTTTGGAGACTGGGGTGCAGAAGAAATGTTGCAGAGCACAGAGGTTCGAGACAGAGGTGCAGAGGGTCGTTGGAGAGAAGAGGATGGAGACTGGGGTTCAGCAGGCCTGTTACAGAGAGCAGAAGTTGGAGAGTGGGGTGCAGAAGGATCATAGCTGAGAGCAGAGTTTGGAGACTGATGTGCAGACGGATCTTGCAGAGAGCAGAGGTTTGAGACTGTAGTGAAGAACTATCTTTACAGAAAGCAGAGGATGAAGACTGGGGTGCAGAAGGACAGTTACAGAGAGCACAGATGGATACTCGGGTTCAGAGAAAAGTTGCATAGAGGAGATGGTGGAGACTGTGGTGCAGAAAAACTTTTGCAGAGATCAGAGGTTGGAAACTGGGGTGCAGAAGAACTGATACAGAAATCAGACGTTGGAGACTGGGGTGTAGAAGTACTGTTACGGAGAGCAGAGTTTTAATAATGGGTTGCGGAAGGATCTTACAGAGAGCAGATTTTGCAGACTGAGGTGCAGAAGGACTCTTACAGAATAGAGGTTGGGGACTTAGGAGCAGAAAGACTGTTGTAGAGAGCAGAGGTTGAATACTGAGGTCCAGAATGATTGTTACAGAGATCATAGGGTGGAGACTGGGATGCAAAAGGAGTGTTACAGAGAGTAGAGTTTGGAGATTGGGGTGCAGAAAAACTGTTACCTAGAGCAGAGGTTGGAGACTGGGGTGCAGAAGGACTGTTGCAGAGAGCAGAGTTTGGAGACTTAGGAGCAGAAAGACTGTTGTAGAGAGCAGAGGTTGGAGAATGAGGTCCAGAAGGATTGTTACACAGATCCGAGGGTGGAGACTGGGGTGCATAAGGAGTGTAACAGAGAGCAGAGTTTGGAGATTGGGGTGCAGAAAAATTGTTACCGAGAGCAGAGGTTGGGGACTGGGGTGCAGAAAGACTGTTGAAGAGAGCAGAATTTGGAGACTTAGGTGCAGAAGGACTGTTACAAAGAGCACCGGTCGGAAACTGGGGTGCAGAAGGACCATTGCAGAGAGCAGAAGTTGGAACCTGAGGAGAATAAGGATCGTGGCAGAGAGAAGACGTTGGACACAGGGGTGCAGAAGGACTGTTACAGAGAGCAGAGTTTTTAGAATGGGTTGCAGAAGAATCTTACAGAGAGCAGATTTTGGAGACTGAGGTGCAGAAGGACTTTTACAGAGAGTTGAGGTTGGAGACTTAAGAGTAGAAAGACTGTTGTAGAGAGAAGAAGGTTGGAGACTGAGGTCCAGAATGATTGTTACAGAGATCAGAGGGTGGAGACTGGGGTGCAGAAGGAGTGTTACTGAGAGCAGAGTTTAGAGATTGTGGTGCAGAAAAACTGTTACCGAGAGCAGAGTTTGGAGACTGGGGTGCAGAAGGATCGTTGCAGAGAGCAGTGGTTTGAGACTGGGGTGTAGAAGGACGGTTGCAGAGAGAAGAGGTTGGAGACTGGTGTGCAGAAGGACTGTTGCAGAGAGCAGAGGTTGGAGACTGAGGTGCAGAAAGACTGTCACAGAGAGCAGAGGCTAGAGACTGTGGTGCAGAATAACTGATATGGAAAGTAAAGTTTGGAGACTGGGGTGAAGAAGGACCATTACAGACAGCAGATTTTGGAGACTGCAGTACAGAGGAACTGTTACAGAGTGCAGAGTTTGGAGCCTGGGGTGCAGAAGGACTGTTGCAGAGAACATAGGTTGGAAACTGGGGTGCAGAAGGGCTGTCATAGAGAGCAGAGGTTGGAGACTGAGTTGCAGAAGGATTCTTACAGAGAGCAGATGTTGAAAACTGAGGTGCAGAACGATCGTTGCAGAGAGCAGAGGTTGGAGACTTGGGTGCAGAAGGACTGTTGGAGAGAACAGAGGTTGGAGACTGAGGTGAAGAAGGATCCTTGCAGAGAGAAAAGTTTGGAGACTGGGGTGCAGAAGGCCTGTTACAGAGAGCCGAATTTGGAGACTGGGTTGCAGAAGACCTGTTAGAGAGAGCAGAGTTTAGAGACTGGGGTGCTGAAGGTTTGTTACAGATAGCACAGTTTGGAGACTAGGGTGCAGACGGATCGTTGAAGAGAGCAGAGGTTTCAGACTGAGGCTTAGAAGGACTTATACAGAGAACAGAGTTTGAAATCTGAGGTTCAGAAAGACTGTAACAGAAAGCAGAGGTTGGCAATTCGTGTGTAGAAGGACCGTTATAGAGAGAAGAGTTTGGAGACTGCGGTACAGAAGGACTGTTGCTGAGAGCAGAGGTTGGAGACTTGGGTGTAGAAGGACTGTTGCAGAGAGCAGATGTTGGAGACTGAGGTGCAGAAGGATCGTTTCAGAGAGAAGAGGTTGGAGACTGGGGTGGAGAAGGACTGTTACAGACAGCAGAGGTTGGAGACTGAGGTGCAGAAGGATCGTTTCAGAGAGTAGAGTTTAGAGACTGGGGTGCAGAAAGACCGTTACAGATTGCAGAGGCTGAATACTGAGGTGCAGAAAGTCTTTTACAGAGAGAAGAAGTTGAAGACTGGGGTGTCAAAGGATTCTTACACAGAGCAGAGGATGGAGACTGGGGTGCAGAAAAAGTGTTACAGAGAGCAGAGTTTGGAGATTGCGGTTCAGAAGAACTGTTACAGAGAGCACAGTTTGAAGAATGTGGTGCAGAAGGCCTGTTACAGAGAGCAGAGTTTGGAGATGCGGTGCAGAAGGATCGTTACAGAGAGCAGAGTTTGGAGACTGAGGTTCAGAAGGATTGTTACAGATAGCAGATTTTTGACACTGATGTGCAGAAGGACTGTTACAGAGAGAAGAGCTTGGAGAATGGGGTGCAAAAAGACTGTTGTAGAGAGAAGAGTTTGAAGACTGGGGTGCAGAAGGATCGTTGCAGAGAGCAGGGGTTGGAGACTGAGGTGCAGAAGGATGGCTAAAGAGAGCAGAGTTTGGAGACCAGGGTGCAGTAGGATAGTTACAGAGAGCACAGTTTGGAGACTGGGGTGCAGAAAAAATGTTGCAGAGTGCAGAGGTTTGAGAATGGGATGCATAAGTACTGTAGCAAAGAGCAGAGGTTGGAGAATTGGGTGTAGAAGGACTGTTGCAGAGGGCAGACATTGAAGACTCAGATGCAGAAGGATCCTTGCAGAGAGCAGAGGTTTGAGACTGGGGTGTAGAAGGAGTGTTGCAGAGAGCAGAGGTTGGAGACTGGGGTGCAGAAGGACTGTTGTAGAGAGCAGATGTTGGAGACTGAGTTGCAGTAGGACTGTTACAGAGAGCAGAGGTTTTACACTGGGATGCAGAATAACTGATACGGAAAGTAGAGTATGTAGTCTAGGGTGTAGAAAGACTGTTACAGAGAACAGATTTTGTAGCCTGGGGTGCAGAAGGACTATTGAGAAGAACAGAAGTTGGAGACAGGGGTGCAGAAGGGCCGTTGCAGAGAGATAAGGTTGAAGACTGAGGGGCAGAAGGCCTGTTACAGAGAGCAGAGTTAGGACACTGGGTTGCAGAAGTCCTGTTACATAGAGCAGAGGTTGGAGACTTGGGTGCAGAAAAATTGTTATAGATAGCACAGTTTGGAGACTGGGGTGTAGAAAGATCGATGCAGGGAGAAGAGCTTTCAGACTGATTCTTAGAAGGACTGTTATAGAGAGGAGAGGTTGGAGTCTGAGGTCCAGAAGGAATGTTATAAAAAGCAGAGGTTGTTAATTGGGGTGCAGATGGACCGTTACAAAGAGAAGAGGTTGGAGACTGCGATACAAAAGGACTATTACAGAGAGCAGAGGTTGGAGACTGGGTAGAAGAAGGATAGTTGCAGAGAGCAGATGTTGGAGACTGGGGTGCAGAAGGACTGTTAGAGAGAGCAGAGGATGAAGACTAAGTTGCAGAAGGACAGTTACAGAGAGCACAGGTTGGAGAGTGGGGTTCAGAATAAATGTTGCAGAGAGCAGAGTTTGGAGACTTGTGTCCATAAGGACTGATGCAGAGAGCAGAGGTTCGAGACTGGGGTGCAGAAGTATCGTTGCTGAGAGTAGAGGTTGGAAACTAAGGTGTAGAAGGATCGTTACACAGAGCAGAGTTTGGTTCCTGGGGTGTAAAAGGACTTCTGCAGAGAACAGAGGTTGGAGACTGAGGGGCAAAAGGACTGATACACAGAGCAGAGGTTGGAGACTGGGGTGCAGAAGAACTGATACACAAAGCAGAGTTTGGAGACTGGGGTTAAGAAGGACCCTTACAGAGAGAAGAGTTTGGAAACTTCAGAAGGGAAAGACTTTTACAGAGAGCAAAGTTTGGAGACCGTGATGCAGAAGGACTGTTACAGAGAACAGAGTGTGGAGACCGGGGTGCAGAATGATTTTTACAGAGAGCAGAGTTTGGAGACTGGGGTGCAGAAGGACCATTGCAGCGAGCAGATGTTGGAGACTGGGGTGCAGAAGGACTGTTAGAGAGAGCAGAGTTTGGAGACTGAGGTGCAGAAGAATCGTTTCACAGAGGAGAATTTGGAGACTGGGGTGCAGAAGGACCGTTACAGATTGCAGAGGTTGGAGACTGAGGTGCTGAAGGACTTTTACAAAGAGCAGATTTTGGACACTGAAGTGCAGAAGGACTGTTACAGAGAGCAGAGTTTGAAGACGGAGGTGCAGAAGGATTGTTGTAGAGAGCAGACGTTTGAGACTGAAGTGCACAAGGACTCATAAAGAGAACAGAGGTTGGAGACTGGGGTCCAAAAGGATCATTGCAGAGAGCAAAGGTTGGAGACTGAGGAGAAGAAGGATCATTGCAGAAAGCAGAGGTTTCAGACTGTGATGCAGAAAGATCGTTACAGAGAGCAGAGGTTGGAGACTGGGGTGCAGAAGGGACTTATAGAGAGCATTTTGGAGTCTGAGGTTCATAAGTTTTGTTACAGAGAGTAAAGTTTCGAAACTGGGGTGCAGAACGATTGGTGCAGAGAGCAGAGTTTTCAGACTGAGGTGCAGAAGGACTGTTGCACAGAGCAGATATTGGATCCTGGGGTGCTGAAGGATCGTTGAAGAGAGCACAGGTTGAAGACTGTGGTGCAGAAGGTCTGTTACAGAGAGAAAAGGATGAAGACTGGGGTGCAGAAGGCCTGTTACAGAGAGCAGAGTTTGGAGACTGAGGTGCAGAAGGACTTTTATAGAGAGTAGAGGTTGGAGACTTAGGAGCAGAAGGACTGTTGTAGAGAGCAGAGTTTGGAGACTGAGGTTCAGAAGGATTGTTACAGAGATCAGAGAATGGAGACTGGGGTGCAGAAGGAGTGTAACAGAGAGCAGAGATTGGAGACTGGGGTGCAGAAAAAGTGTTACTGAGAGCAGATGTTGGAGACTGGGGTGCAGAAGGACTGTTTCAGATAGCAGAGTTTGGAGACTTAGGTGCAGAAGGACTGTTACAAAGAGCAGCGGTCGAAAACTGGGGTGCAGAAGGACCATTGCAGAGAGCAGAAGATGAAACCTGTGGAGAATAAGAATCATTGCAGAGAGCAGATGTTGGACACTGGGGTGCAGAAGGACTGTTACAGAGAGCAGAGTTTTAAGACTGGGTTGCAGAAGGATCTTACAGAGAGCAGATTTTGCAGACTGAGGTGCAGAAGGACTATTACAGAGAGTAGAGGTTGGAGACTTAGGAGCAGAAGGACTGTTGTAGAGAGAAGAGGTTAAATACTGAGGTCCAGAATGATTGTTACAGAGATCAGAGGGTGGAGACTGGGGTACAGAAGGAGTGTTACACAGAGCAGAGTTCGGAGATTGCGGTTCAGAAGAACTGTTACAGAGAGCAGAGTTTGGAGATGCGGTGCAGAAGGATCGTTACAGAGAGCAGAGGTTGGAGACTTAGGTTCAGAATGATTGTTACAGATAGCAGATTTGTGACACTGATGTGCAGAAGGACTGTTACAGAGAGCAGAGCTTGGAGTATGGGGTGCAAAAGGACTGTTGTAGAGAGAAGAGTTTGAAAACTGGGGTGCAGAAGGATCGTTGCAGAGAGCAGAGGTTGGAGACTTAGGTGCAGAAGGATCGGTAAAGAGAGCAGAGTTTGGAGACCAGGGTGCAGTAGGATAGTAACAGAGAACACAGGTCTGAGACTGGGGTGCAGAAAAAATGTTGCAGAGTGCAGAGGTTGGATACTGGGATGCAAAAGTACTGTAGCAGAGAGTAGAGCTTGGAGACTTGGGTGTAGAAGGACTGTTGCAGAGAGCAGACGTTGAAGACTGGAATGCAGAAGGATTCTTGTAGAGAGCAGAGTTTTGAGACTGAAGTGTAGAAGGACTGTTGCAGAGAGCAGAGGTTGGAGACTGGGGTGCAGAAGGACTGTTGTAGAGAGCAGATGTTGGAGACTGAGGTGCAGTAGGACTGTTACAAAGAGCAGAGGATTTACACTGGGGTTCAGAATAACTGATACAGAAAGTAGAGTTTGTAGTCTAGGGTGTAGAAGGACTGTTACAGAGAACAGATTTTGTAGCCTGGGGTGCAGAAGGACTGTTGCGGAGAACAGAAGTTGGAGACAGGGGTGCAGAAGGGCCATTGCAGAGAGATGAGGTTGGGGACTGACGGGCAGAAGGCCTGTTACAAAGAGCAGAGGTTTTACACTGGGGTGCAGAATAACTGATACAGAAAGTAGAGTTTGTAGTCTAGGGTATAGAAGGACTGTTACAGAGAACAGATTTTGTAGCCTGGGGTGCAGAAGGACTGTTGCAGAGAACAGAAGTTGGTGACAGGGGTGCAGAAGGGCCGTTGCAGAGAGATGAGGTTGGAGACTGACGGGCAGAAGGCCTGTTACAGAGAGCAGAGTTTTGACACAGGGTTGCAGAAGACCTGTTACAGAGAGCAGAGGTTGAAGACTTGGGTGCAGAAGGATTGTTATAGATAGAACAGTTTGGAGACTGGGGTGTAGAAGGATCAATGCAGAGAGAAGAGCTTTCAGACTGATTCTTAGAAGGACTGTTACAGAGAGGAGAGGTTGGAGTCTGAGATCCATAAGGACTGTTATAGAAAGCAGAGGTTATTAATTGGGGTGCAGATGGACCGTTACAAAGAGAAGAGGTTGGAGACTGCGATACAAAAGGACTATTACAGAGAGCAGAGGTTGGAGACTGGGTAGAAGAAGGATCGTTGCAGAGAGCAGATGTTGGAGACTGGGGTGCAGAAGGACTGTTAGAGAGAGCAGAGGATGGAGACTGAGTTGCAGAAGGACAGTTACAGAGATCACAGGTTGGAGAGTGCGGTGCAGAATAAATGTTGCAGAGAGCAGAGTTTAGAGACTTGGCTGCATAAGGACTGATGCAGAGAGCAGAGGTTCGAGACTAGGGTGAAGAAGTATCGTTGCAGAGAGCAGAGGTTGGAGACTGAGGGGCAGAAGGATCGTTGCAGAAAGCAGTGGTTTCAGACTATGATGCAGAAAAATCGTTACAGAGAGCAGAGGTTGGAGACTGGGGTGCAGAAGGACAGTTACAGAGAGCACAGATGGAGACTGGGGTGCAGAAGAAATGTTGCAGAGAGCAGAACTTTGAGACTGGGGTGCAGAAGGACTGTTACTGAGAGCCGAGTTTTGAGACTGGGGTGAGGAAGAACTGATACAGAAAGCTGACGTTGGAGATTGGGGTACAGAAGGACTGTTACAGAGAGCAGATGTTGCAGACTGCGGTACAGAAGGACTGTTACAGAGAGCAGAGTTTGGAGTCTTAGGTGCAGAAGGACTGATGCAGAGAACAGAGGTTGTATGACTGGGGTGAAGAAGAACTGTAGCAGAGAGCAGAGTTTAGAGACTGAGGTTCAGAAGGGTTTTTAAAGAGAACGTAGGTTGGAGAATTGAGTGCAGAAGGACTCTTGCAGAGAGCAGAGGATGGAGACTGAACTGAAGAAGAATCGTTCCAGAGAGAAGATTTTGGAAACTGGGTTGTAGAAAGCCTGTTACAGAGTGCAGAGTATGAAGAGTGGGGTGCAGAAGGTCTGTTACAGAGAGCAGAGTTTTGAGCCTGGGGTGCAGAAGCACTGTTGCATATAGCACAATTTTGAGACTGGGTTGCAGAAGAACCTTATAGAGAGCATTTTGGAGTCTGAGGTTCAGAAGTTTTGTTACAGAGAGCAAAGTTTGGAAACTGGGGTGCAGAACGATTGGTGCAGAGAGCAGAGTTTTCAGACTGAGGTGCAGAAGGACTGCTGCACAGAGCAGATATTGGATCCTGGGGTGCAGAAGGATCGTTGCAGACAGCAGAGGTTTCAGACTGAGGCTTAGAAGTACTTATACAGAGAAGAGAGTTTGGAATCTGATGTTCAGAAGGACTGTAACAGAAAGCAGAGGTTGGCAATTCGCGTGTAGAAGAACCGTTATAGAGAGAAGAGGTTGGAGACTGCAGTACAGAAGGACTGTTACAGAGAGCAGAGTTTGGAGACTGGGGTGCAGGAGGACTGTTGCAGAGAGCAGATGTTGGACACTGGGGTGGAGAAGGACTGTTACAAAGAGCAGACGTTAGAGGCTGAGGTTCAGAAGGATTGTTACAGAGAGTAGATGTGGAGACTGTGGGGCAGAAGGACCATTAGAGAGACAAAAGGTTGGAGACTGAGGTGCCTAAGAACTTTTACAGAGAGCAGAGTTTGGATACTGGGGTGCAGAAGGACTGTTGCAGAGTGCAGAGTTTGGAGACTGGGATGAAAAAGGATCTTCCAGAAAGCAGAGTCTGGAGACTGGTGTTCAGAAGGACTGTTGCAGAGAGCAGAGTTTGGAGACTGAGGTGCAGAAGGATCGTTGCAGTTAGGAGAGGTTGGAGACTGGGGTGGAGAAGCACTGTTACAGACAGCAGAGGTTGGAGACTGAGGTGCAGAAGGATCGTTTCAGAGAGTAGAGTTTGGAGACTGGGGTGCAACAAGACCGTTACAGATTGCAGAGGTTGAATACTGAGGTTCAGAAAGTCTTTTAGAGAGAGGAGAAGTTGGAGCCTGGGGTGTCAAAGGATTCTTACAGAGAGCAGAGGATGGAGACTGGGGTGCAGAAAGAGTGTTACAGAGAGCAGAGTTTGGAGATTGTGGATCAGAAGAACTGTTACAGAGACCAGAGTTTGGAGACTGTGGTGCAGAAGGCCTGTTACAGAGAGCAGAGTTTGGAGATGCGGTGCAGAAGGATCGTTACAGAGAGCAGATGTTGAAGACTGAGGTTCAGAAGGATTGTTACAGATAGCAGATTTTTGACACTGATGTGCAGAAGGACTGTTACAGAGAGCAGATCTTGGAGTATGGGGTGCAAAAGGACTGTTGTAGAGAGAAGAGTTTGAAGACTGAGGTGCAGAAGGATCGTTGCAGAGAGCAGAGGTTTGAGACATAGGTGCAGGAGGATCGGTAAAGAGAGCAGAGTTTGGAGACCAGGGTGCAGTAGGATAGTTACAGAGAGCACAGGTCTGAGACTGGGGTGCAGAAAAACTGTTGCAGAGTGCAGAGGTTGGAGACTGGGATGTAGAAGTACTGTAGCAGAGAGCAGAGGTTGGAGACTTGGGTGTAGAAGACTTGGGTGTAGAAGGACTGTTGCATAGAGCAGACGTTGAAGACTGGGATGCAGAAGGATCCTTGTAGAGAGCAGAGGTTTGAGACTGGGGTGTAGAAGGACTGTTGCAGAGAGCAGAGGTTGGAGACTGGGGTGCAGAAGGACTGTTGTAGAGAGCAGATGTTAGAGACTGAGGTGCAGTAGGACTGTTACAGAGAGCAGAGGATTTACACTGGGGTTCAGAATAACTGATACAGAAAGTAGAGTTTGTAGTCTAGGGTGTAGAAGGACTGTTACAGAGAACAGATTTTGTAGCCTGGGGTGCAGAAGGACTGTTGCGGAGAACAGAAGTTGGAGACAGGGGTGCAGAAGGGCCTTTGCAGAGAGATGAGTTTGGAGACTGAGGGGCAGAAGGCCTGTTTCAGAGAGCAGAGTTTGGACACTGGGTTGCAGAAGACCTGTTACAGAGAGCAGAGGGTGGAGACTTGGGTGCAGAAGGATTGTTATAGATAGCACAGTTTGGAGACTGGGGTGTAGAAGGATCAATGCAGAGAGAAGAGCTTTCAGACTGATTCTTAGAAGGACTGTTACAGAGAGGAGAGGTTGGAGTCTGAGGTTCAGAAGGACTGTTATAGAAAGCAGAGGTTATTAATTGGGGTGCAGATGGACCGTTACAAAGAGAAGAGGTTGGAGACTGCGATACAAAGGACTATTACAGAGAGCAGAGGTTGGAGACTGGGTAGAAGAAGGATCGTTGCAGAAAGCAGATGTTGGAGACTGGGGTGCAGAAGGACTGTTAGAGAGAGCAGAGGATAAAGACTGAGTTGCAGAAGGACAGTTACAGAGAGCACAGGTTCGAGCGTGGGTTGCAGAATAAATGTAGCAGAGAGCAGAGTTTGGAGACTTGGGTGCATAAGGACTGATGCAGAGAGCAGAGGTTTGAGACTGGGGTGCAGAAGTATCGTTGCAGAGAGCAGAGGTTGGAAACTAAGGTGCAGAAGGATCGTTACACAGAGCAGAGTTTGGTTCCTGGGGTGTAAAAGGACTGCGGAAGAGAACAGAGGTTGGAGACTGAGGGGCAAAAGGACTGATACACAGAGCAGAGGTTGGAGACTGGGGTGCAGGATAACTGATACACAAAGTAGAGTTTGGAGACTGGGGTAAAGAAAAACCCTTAAAGAGAGAAGAGTTTGGAAACTCCAGAAGAGAAGGACTTCTACAGAGATCAAAGTTTGGAGACCGTGATGCAGAAGGACTGTTGCAGAGAACAGAGGGTGGAGACTGGGGTTCTGAAGGATTCTTACAGAGAGCAGAGTTTGGAGACTGCGGTCCAGAAGGACCGTTGCAGCGAGCAGATGTTGGAGACTGGGGTGCAGAAGGACTGTTAGAGAGAGCAGAGTTTGGAGAGTGAGGTGCAGAAGGATCGTTTCAGAGAGTAGAATTTGGAGACTGGGGTACAGAAGGACCGTAACAGATTGCAGAGGTTGGAGACTGAGGTGCAGAAGGACTTTTACAGAGAGTAGATTTTGGATACTGAAGTGCAGAAGGACTGTTACAGAGAGCAGAGTTTGGAGACTGAGGTGCAGAAGGATTGTTATAGAGAGCAGAGGTTTGAGACTGAAGTGTACAAGGACTCTTACAGAGAACAGAGGTTGGAGACTGGGGTGCAAAAAGATCATTGCAGAGAGCAGAGTTTGGAGACTGAGGGGCAGAAGGATAGTTGCAGAAAGCAGAGGTTTCAGACTGTGATGCAGAAAGATCGTTACAGAGAGCAGAGGTTGGAGACTGGGGTGCAGAAGGACAGTTACAGAGAGCACAGATGGAGACTGGGGTGCAGAAGAAATATTGCAGAGAGCAGAACTTTGAGACTGTGGTGCTGAAGGACTGTTACTGAGAGCCGAGGTTTGAGACTGGGGTGAAGAAGAACTGATACAGAAAGTTGACATTGGAGACTGGGGTGCAGAAGGACCGTTACAGAGAGCAGAGGTTGCAGACTGAGGTACAGAAGGACAGTTACAGAGAGCAGAGTTTGGAGACTTAGGTGCAGAAGGATTGATGCAGAGAACAGAGGTTGGTGACTGGGGTGCAGAAGAACCGTTGCAGAGTGCAGAGTTTGGAGACTGATGTGCAGAAGGATTTTAAAGAGAGCAGAGGTTGGAGAATTGGGTGCAGAAGGATTGTTGCAGAGAGCAGAGGATACAGACTGAGGTGAAGAAGAATCGTTGCAGAGAGAAGAGGTTGGAGACTGGGGTGCAGAAGGTCTGTTACAGAGAGCAGAGTTTTGAGCCTGGGGTGCAGAAGCACTGTTTTATATAGCACAGTTTCGAGATTGGGTTGCAGAAGAACCTTATAGAGAGCATTTTGGAGTCTGAGGTTCAGAAGTTTTGTTACAGAGAGCAAAGTTTGGAAACTGGGGTGCAGAACGATTGGTGCAGAGAGCAGAGTTTTCAGACTGAGGTGCAGAAAAACTGTCGCACAGAGCAGATATTGGAACGTGGGGTACTGAAGGATCGTTGAAGAGAGCACAGGTTGGAGACTGGGGTGCAGCAGGCCTGTTATAGAGAGCAGAGGTTGAAGCCTGGGGTGCAGAAAGACTGGTACAGAGAGCAGAGTTTTAAGAATGGGTTGCAGAAGGATCTTACAGAGAGCAGATTTTGGAGAATTAGGTTCAGAAGGATCTTACAGAGAGCAGATTTCGGAGACTGAGGTGCAGAAAGACTTATATAGAGAGTACAGTTTAGAGACTTAGGAGCAGAAGGACTGTTGTAGAGAGCAGAGGTTGGAGACTGAGGTCCAGAAGGATTGTTATAGAGATCAGAGTGTGGAGACTGGGCTGCAGAAGGAGTGTAACAGAGAGCAGAGTTTGGAGATTGGGGTGCAGAAAAACTCTAACCGAGAGCAGAGGTTGGAGACTGGGGTGAAGAAGGACTGTTGCAGAGAGCAGAGTTTGGAGACTTAGGTGCAGTACGACTGTTACAAATAGCAGCGGTCGGAAACTGGGGTGCAGAAGGACCACTGCAGAGAGCAGAAGTTGGAACCTGGCGAAAATAAGGATCATTGCAGAGAGCAGATGTTAGACATTGGGGTGCAGAAGGACTGTTAAAGAGAGCAGAGTTTTAAGAAAGGGTTGCAGAACGATCTTACAGAGAGCAGATTTTGGAGACTGAGGTGCAGAAGGACTTTTACAGAGAGTAGAAGTTGGAGACTTAGGAGCAGAAGGACTGTTGTAGAGAGCAGAGGTTGGAGACTGAGGTCCAGAATGATTGTTACAGAGATCAGAGGGTGTAGACTGGGGTGCATAAGGAGTGTTAAAGAGAGCAGAGATTGGAGATTGGGGTGCAGAAAAACTGTAATCGAGAGCAGAGGTTGGAGACTGGGGTGCAGAAGGACTGTTGCAGAGAGCAGAGTTTGGAGACTTAGGTGCAGAAGGACTGTTACAAAGAGCAGCGGTCGGAAACTGGGGTGCAGAAGGATCATTGTAGAGAGCAGAATTTGGAACCTGGGGTGAATAAAAATCCTTGCAGAGAGCAGATGTTGGACACTGGGGTGCAGAAGGCCTGTTACAGAGAGAAGAGGTTGAAGACTGGGGTGCAGAAGGCCTGTTACAGAGAGCAGAGTTTGGAGACTGGGGTGCAGAAGAAACCTTACAGAGAATAGAGTTTGAAGACTGCCGTATCGAAGAACTGTTGTAGAGAACAAGGTTGTAGACTGGGGTGCATAGGGACCATTGCAGAGAGTAGACGTTAGAGACTATGGTGCAGAAGGAATGTTACCGAGAGAAGAGTTGGAAACTAGGGTGCAGAAGAATCTTCCAGTGAAAAAAGTTTTGAGACTGGAGTGAAGAAGGATTGTTGCAGAGAGCAGATGTTGGAGACTTGGGTGCAGAAGGATCCTTACAGAGAGAAGAGGGTGGAGACTGGGCATGTCGAAAGACTGTTACAGAGAGCAGAGGTTGGATACTGGTGAGCAGAAAAACTGTTGCAGAGGACAGAAGTTTGAGACTGGGGTGCAGCTCGACCATTGCAGAAAGCATAGGTTGGAGACTGGGGTAGAGAAGGCATCATACAGAGAGCAGAGTTTGGATACTGGGGTGCAGTAGGACCTTACAGAGAGAAGAGGTTGAAGACTGATGTGCAATAGGACTCTTACAGAGAGCAGAGTTTGGAGACTGGGGTGCAGAAGGACTGGTAGAGAAAGCAGAGATTGGAATTTGTAGTGAAGAAAGAAGGTTACAGAGAGCAGAGGTTGGAATGCAGTACAGAATGTCTTTTACAGAGAGCAGTGGTTGGAGTCTGGGGTGCAGAAGCACTGTTGCAGAGATCAGATGTTGCTAACTCGGGTAGAGAAAGACTGTTGCATATAGCAGAGGTTGGAGACTGGGGTGCAGAAGGACTGATACAGAAAGCAGAGTGTGGAGACTGGGGTGCAGAATGACTCTTACAGAGAGCAGATGTTGAACACTAGGTTGCAGAAGAACTGTTAAAGAGAGCAGAGTTTAGAGACTGGGGTGCAGAAGAACTGTTGCAGAGAGGAGAAGATGGAGACTGGGATTGAGAAGAATTGTTGCAGAGAGAAGAGTTTGGAGACTGGGGTGCAGAAGGACTGTTGCAGAGAGCAGAGGTCGAAGACAGGTGTGCAGAAGGACCTTTGCAGAGAGCAAAGGTTGGAGACTGAGGTGCAGAAGGAAAATTAAAGAGAGCAGTAGTAGAAGATTGGGGTGCAGAAGGATTGTTAAAGAGAGCAGAGGTTGGAGACTGGGGTGCAGAAGGTCTGTTACCGAGAGCAGAGGTTGGAATCTGGGGTGTAGAAGAACTGTTACAAAGAGCATAGTTTCGAGACTGGGTTTCAGAATTTCTTTTACAGAAAGCAGAGTTTGGAAACTGCAGTTCTGAAGGACTGTTACAGAGAGCAGAGTTTGGAGACTGGGTTGCAGAAGGGTCTTACAGAGAGCAAAAGTAGGAGGCTGAGGTGAAAAGGATCATTGCAGGGAGCAGAGCTTTCAGACTGAGTTGCAGTAGTACTGTTTCACAGAGCAGATGTTGGAGACTGGGGTGCAGAAGGACTGATGCAGAGATCAGAGGTTGGAGACTGGGGTGAATAAGGATCGTTGCAGGAAGCAGAGTTTGGAGACTGCTGTGCAGAAGGACTGTTACAGAGAGCAGAGTTTGGAGGCTGGGTTGAAGAAGAATTCTACAGAGAGCAGAGGGTGTATAATGAGGTGCAGAAGGAGTGTTAAAGAGAGTAGATGTTGTAGACTTAGGTGCAGAAGGACCATTACAGAGAACAGAGTTTGGAGACTGAGATGCAGAAGGATTATTACAGAGAGCAGAGGATGATGACTGGGTTGCAGAAGTACTTTTGCAGGGAGCAGAGGTTGGAGACTTGGGTGCAGAAGGACTGTTGCTGAGAGCAGAGGTTGGAGACTGAGGTCCAGAAGGACTCTTACAGAGAGCAGAGTTTCGAGACTTGGGTGCAGAAGGACTGATACAGAAAACAGAATTTGGAGTCTTGGGTGGAGAAAGACCGTTACAGATAGCAGAGGTGGAGACTGCAGTACAGGAGGACTGTTACTGAGAGTAGAGGTTCGAGACTGGGGTGCACAAAGACTGTTTCAGAGAGCAGATGTTGGTAACTATGGTGCAGAAGGACTGTTGCAGAGAGCAGAGTTTGGAGAGTGGGATGCAGAAGGACTGTTGCAGAGAGCATAGGTTTGAGACTGGGGTGCAGAAGGACTGTTAAAGAGGACACAAGTTGAAGACTGGGGTGCAGAAGGACTGTTACAGAAATCACAGGTTGGAGACTGAAGTGCAGAAGGAAAGATACAGAGAGCAAAGGTTGGAGACTGGGGTTAAGAAAAACTGATTCAAAAAGCAGAGGTAGGAGACTGGGTTGCAGAAGGACCATTACAGAGAGCAGAGGTTGGATCCTGCGATACAGAAGGACTGTTACAGAGTGCAGATGTTGGAGACTGGGGAGCAGAAGGACTATTACAGAGAAAAGAGTTTTGAGACTGGGGTGCCACAGGACCCTCGCAGAAAGAAGAGGTTTGAGACTGTGGTAGAGAAGGAGTGTTATAGAGAGCAGATTTTGGAAACTGGAGTGCAGAAAATTCTTACAGAGATCAGAGGTTGGAGACTGTGGTGCAGAAGGACTTTTGCAGAGACTGACGTTGGAGACTGGGGTCCAGAAGGATCTTTGCAGAGAGCATTGTTTGGAGACTGGGGTGAAGAAGGACTGTGGCAGAGAGCAGATGTTGGAGACTGGGGTGCAGAAGGACTGTTACAGAAAGCAGAGGTTGGAGACTGGTGTGTAGAAGGAGTGTTACATAGAGCAGATTTAAGAGACTGAGGTGCAGATGGACTGTTACAGAGAGCAGATTTTGCAGACTGAGGTGCAGAATGACAGTTACAAAGAGCAGAATTATGAGACTGGTGTGCAGAAGGACTGTTAAAGAGAGCAGAGTTTGGAGCCTGGGGATCAAATTGTTAGTACAGAGAAGAGAGTTTGGAGACTGCGGTGCAAAAGGACTGTTGCAGAGAGCAGATTTTGGAGACTGGGGTGGAGAAAAATCAATGCAGAGAGAAGAGGTTTGAGACTGGGGTGCAGAAGGCCTGTTACCGAGAGGAGAGGTTAGAGACTGGGTTGCAGAAGTCCTGTTACAGAGAGAAGAGGTTGGAGACTGTTGTGCATCAGGACTGTTACAGAGTGCAGTGTATAAATACTAAGTTGCAGAAAGATCTTAGAGAGAGCAGACTTGTGAGACTGAAGTGCAGCAGGACTGTTACACAGAGCATAAGTAGTCGACTGGGGTGCAGAAGGGTCCTTGCAGAGAGCAGAGTTTTCAGACTGAGGTGCAGAAGAACTGTTGCAGAGAGCAGATGTTGAAGACTGGGGTGCAGAAGGATTGTTACAGAGATCAGATTTTGGAGACTAGAGTGCTTGAAGATCTTACAGAGAGCAGAGATTGGTGACTAGGGTGCAGAAGGACTGTTGCCTAGAGCAGAGGTTGGATATTGGGGTGGAGAAAAATCATTGTAGAGAGAAGAGTTTGGAGACTGGGGTTCTGAAGGCCTATTACATAGAGCAGAGTTTCAAGACTGGATTGCAAAATTCCTGTTACAGAGAGTAGAGGCTGAAAACTATTCTGCAGAAAGACCGTTACAGAAAGCATAGTTTGGAGACTGGGTTGTAGAAGAGTCTTACAGAGAGCAGATGTAGGAAACTGAGGTGCAGAAGAATCGTTGCAGAGAGCAAAATTTTAGACTGAGTTGCAGAAGGACTGTTGCAGAGAGCAGATGTTTGAAACTGGTGTGCAGAAGGACTGTTGCAGAGAGGAGAGGTTGGAGACTGGGGTGAAGAAGGATCGGTGCAGAAAGCAGATGTTGGAAACTGGTGTGCAGAAGGACAGTTACAGAGAGCAGAGTTTGTAGACTGGGTTGGAGAAGAATCCTACAGAGAGCAGAGGTTGAAGAATGAGGTGCAGAAAGACTGTTACAGAGAGTAGATGTTGGAGACTGAGGTTCAGATTTAACGTTGAGGAGTACAGAGTTTGGAGACTTGGTTGCAGAAGGATTGTTACAGAGAGCAGAGTTTGGAGACTGGGGTTCAGACAGACTGTTGCAGATAGCGGATTTTGGAGTCTGTGCTTCATGAGGACTGTTGCAGAGAGCAGAGGTTGGAGACTGAGGTGCAGAAGGACTGTTATAGAGAGCAGAGGTTGGAGACTGGGGTGCAGAAGGACTGACACAAAGTCTGGAGTGCAGAAGGACTCTTACAGAGAGCAGAGGTTGGAGACTGAGGTGCAGAAGGACAGTTACAGAAAGTAGAGTTTAGAGACAGAGGTATAGAAGGACTGTTGCAGAGAGCAGATGTTGGAGACTGGGGTGTAAAAGGACTGTTGCAGAGAGCAGAGATTGGGGACTGGGATGAAGAAAGACTGTTGCAGAGAGCAGAGTTTAGAGACTGATGTACAGAAAGACTGTTTCAGAGAGTAGAGTTATGAGACTGGGGTGAGGAAGGACTGATACAGAAAGGAGACTTTGGAAACTGGGGTGCATAAGGACCGTTACAGAGAGCAGAGGTTGGAGACTGCAGTACATAAGGACTGATACCGAGAGTGAAGATTGGAGACTAGTGTACAGAAGGACTGTGGTAGAGAGCAGATGGTGGACACTGTGGTGCAGAAGGACTGCTGCAGAGAGCAGATGTTTGAGAATGGGGTGCAGAACGACTGTTGCAGATAACAGAGGTTGGAGACGGGGGTGCAGAAGCACCGTTGAAAAGAGCAGAGGTGGGAGACTGGGGTGGAGAAGGAATGTTACAGAGAGCAGAGTTTGGAAACTGAGGTGCAGAAGGATCTTACAGAGAGCAGAGTTTGGAAACTGGGGTGCATGAGGACTGTTGCAGAGAGAAGACGTTGGAGACTGGGGTGCAGAAGAATCATTACAGAGAACAGGTTGAAGACTGGGGTGCAGAAGGACGGTTACAAAATGCAGAGTTTGAAGACTGGGGTACAGAAAGACTGTTAGAGAGAGCAGAGGATTGAGACTGGGGTGCAGAAGGATCATTGGAGAGGGCAGAGGTTAGAGACTGATCCAAAAATCAGAGTTTGGAGGCTGGGTTTTACAAGGATCTTACCGAGCTCAGAGTTGGGAGATTGAGGTGCTGCAGGACTGTTAGAGAGCACAGAGTCTGGAATCTGAGGTACAGAAGGATCGTTGCAGAGAGCAGAGGTGGAGACTGTGTTGCAGAAAGATCGTTACAAAGAGCAGAGTTTGGAGACTGGGGTGCAGAAGGACTGTTAAAGAGAGCACAGGTTGGAGACTGGGGTGCAGAATAAATTTTGCAGAGAGCACAGGTTGGAGACTGTGGTGCAGAAGAAGTGTTGCAGAGGGAAGAGGTCGGAGACTGTGGTGCAGAAGGATAGATATAGAAAGCAGAGGTTGGAGACTGGGGTGAAGAAGGACCCTTACAGAGAGCAGAGTTTGGAGACTAGAATGCAGAAGGACTGTTACAGAGAGCAGAGTTTGGAGACGGGGTGGAGAAAAATCATTACAGAGAGAAGACGTTGGGGATGGGGTGAAAAAGGCCTGTCAAAGAAAGCAGAGTTTGGAGACTGAGGTGCAGAACGACTGTTGCAGAGAGCAGAGGTTTGAGACTGAGGTGTAGAAGGACTGTAACAGAGAGCAGAGGTTGGAGACTGGGGTGCAGAAGGACTGATACAAAAAGCACAGTTTGGAGACTGGTGTGGACAATGACAGTTATAGAGAGCAAAGGTTGGAGACAGCAGTACAGAAGAACTGCTACAGAGAGCAGAGTTTGGAGACTTGGGTGGAGAAAGACTGTTACAGAGAGCATATGTTGGAGACTGGGGAGCAGAAGGACTGTTTCAGAGAGCGGAGGTTGGAGACTGTGGTGAAGAAGGACTGTTGCAGAAAACAGATGTTGGAGACTGGGGTGCATAATGAACATTGGAGAGAGCAGAGGTTGGAGATTGAGGTGCAGAAGGACTGTTGTAGAGAGCAGAGTTTGGAGACTGGGGTGCAGAAGGCACGTTATGGAGAGCAGAGTTGGAGACTGCGGTACAGAAGTACTGTTACAGAGAGCAAGTGTTGGAAACTCGGGAGTAGAAGGACTGTTGCAGAGGACAGACATTGGAGACTGGGGTGCCGCAGGACACTTGCTGAAAGCAGAGGATAAATTCTGGAGTGGAGAAGGAATGTTACAGAGAGCAGAGTTTTGAAACTTGAGTGCAGAAGGATCTTACAGATAGCAGAGTTTGGAGACTGTGGTGCAGAGGGACAGTTGCAGAGAGCAGAGTTTGGACACTGGGGTGCAGAAGGACTGTTGCAGAGAGCAGAGGTTGGAGACTGGAGTGCAGAAAGACTGTTGGAGAGAGCAAAGTTTGGAACCTGAGGTGCAGAAGTCCTGTTACATAGAGCAGAGGTTAAAGACTGAGGTGCAGAAGAATTGTTACAAAAAGCAGAGTTTGGAGATTGGGGTGCAGAAGGACTGTTACAGAGAGCAGAGTTTTGAGAATGGGGTGCAGAAAGACTGTTGCAGAGAACAAAGGGTGGAGACTCGGGTGCCGAAGGACTGTTGCAGAGAACAAAGGTTGGAGACTGGTGTGCAGCAGGACTGTTGCAGAGAGCAAAGGTTGGAGACTGTGGTGCAGAAGGACACTTAGATAGAGCAGAAGTTTGAGATTGTGGTGCAGAAGAACTGTTATAGAGAGAAGTATTTGAAGTCTGGGTTGCAGAAG
>NW_027525416.1:0-19790 GCF_052094955.1 Ictidomys tridecemlineatus | reverse complement strand
GAGTTTGGAGACCGGGGTGCAGTAGGATAGTTTCAGAGCACAGGTTGGAGAATGGGGTGCAGAAGAAAGGTTGCAAAGAGCAGAGGTTGAGACTGGTGTGCAGAAG
This sequence comes from Ictidomys tridecemlineatus, assembly GCF_052094955.1. NCBI lineage: Eukaryota > Metazoa > Chordata > Mammalia > Rodentia > Sciuridae > Ictidomys > Ictidomys tridecemlineatus. The sequence continues at coordinate 19,684 of NW_027525416.1, read as the reverse complement.
GACTGTAGCAGAGAGCAGAGGTTGAGGACTGGGGTGTAGAACAACTGTTGCAGAGAGCAGAATTTGGAGACTAGGTTGCAGAAAGATCATTTTAGAGAACAGATGTTGGATACTGGGGTATAATAAGACGTTTGCAGAGAGCAGAGGTTGGAGACTGGGGTGAAGATGGACTTTTGCAGAAAGCAGAGGTTGGAGACTGAGGTGCAGAAGGACTGTAAAAGAGAGCAGATTTTTTAGACTGGGGTGCAGAATAACTGATACGGAAAGTAGATTTTGGAGACTGGGGTGCAAAAGGACTATTACAGATAGCAGAGTTTGTAGCCTGGGGTTCAGAAGGACAGCTGCAGAGAACAAAGTTAGGATACTGGGGAGCACAAGGGCCGTTGCAGAGAGATGAGGTTGGAGACTGACGTGCAGACAGCAAAGTTTGGAGAACGTTGTGAAGAAGGATCTTACAGAGAGCAGACATTAGAGACTGGGATGCAGAAAGATTGCTGCAGAGAGCAGAGGTTTGAGACTGGGGTGTAGAAGAACTTTTGAAGAGAGCAGAGGTTGGAGACTGGGGTGCAGAAGTCCTGTTAAAGAGAGCAGAGTTTGGAGACTGCGTTGCAAAAAACCTGTTACAGAGAGCAGATTTTGGAGACTGGGGTGCAGAAGAAAGGTTGCAGAGAGCAGAGGTTGGAGACTCGGGTGCAGAAGGACTGTTACAGAGAGCAGAGTTTGTTGCCTGGTGTGCAGAAGGAAAGCTGCAGAGAACAGAGGTTGCATACTGGGGATCACAAGTGCCCTTGCAGAGAGATGAGGTTGGAGACTGAGGTGCAGAATGACTGTTACAGAGAGCAAAGTTTGTAGAACGGGGTGCAGAAGGATCTTAAAGATAGCAGACTTTGGAGACTGGGATGCAGAAGTATCGTTGCAGAGAGCAGAGGTTGGAGACTGGGGTGTAGAAGGACTTTTGCAGAGAGCAGAGGTTGGAGGCTGGGGTGCAGAAGACCTGTTACAGAGAGCAGAGTTTGGAGACTGGGTTGCAGAAAATTTGTTACAGGGAGCAGATTTGGGAGACTGGGGTGCAGAAGGATTGCTATAAATAGCACAGTTTGGAGACTGTTGTTTAGAAGGATTGTTGCAGAGAGCAGAATTTTCAGTCTGAGGCTTAGAAGGACTGTTACAGAGAGCAAAGGTTGGAATATGAGGTGTAGAAGGACCGTTATAGGGAGAAGCGGTTGGAGACTGCCGTACAGAAGGAATGTTACAGAGCAGAGTTTGTAGACTGGGCTGCAGAAGGACCTTTGTAGAGAGCAGATTTGGGAGACTGGGGTGTTGAAAGATTGTTACAGAGAGCAGATATTGGAGACTGGGGTGCAGAAGGACAATTACAGAGAGCAAAGAATGGAGACTGAGGTGCAAAAGGACTTTTACAGAGAGCAGAGGTTGGAGACTGAGGTGTAGAAAGATCGTTGCAGAGAGAAGAGTTTGAAGACTGGGGTGCAGAAGGACTGTTACAGAAAGCAGACGGTGGTAATTGGGGAGGAGATGGACTGTTACAAAGAGAAGAGTTTGGAGACTGGGATACAAAAGGACTTTTCCAGAGAGCAGAGTTTCGAGACTGGGTAGAAGAATCATCGTTGCAGAGAGTTGATGTTGGAGACTGGGGTGCAGAAGGACTGTTACAGAGAGCACAGGTTGGGGACTGGGGTGTAAAAAGAATTTTACAGACAGCAGAGTTTAGAGACTTGGGTGCATAAGGACTTCTGCAGAGAGTAGAGTTTGGAGACTGTGGTGCAGAAGGACTGATACAGAGATGAGAGGTTGGAGACTAAGGTGCAGAAGGATCGTTGCAGAGAGCAGAGGTTGGAAACTAAGGTGCAGAAGGATCGTTACCCAGAGAAGATTTTGGTTACTGGGGTTTAAAAAAACTGCTGCAGAGAGCAGAGGTAAGAGACTGAGTTGTAAAAGAACTGATACAGAGAGGAGATGTTGGAGACTCGGGTGCAGAAGTACTTTAGCCGAGAGAAGAGTTTGGAGACTGGGGTGCAGAAGGACTGTTGCAGAGAGCAGAGGTTGGAGACTGGGGTACAGGAGGAATGTTGAGGAGAACAAAGTGTGGAGACTGGGGTGCAGAAGAATCGTTGCAGAGAGCAGAGGTTGGGGAGTGAGGTGCAGAAGGATTTTTACAGAGAGCAGAGTTTGGAGACTGGGGTGCAGAAGGACTGTTGCAGAGAGCAGAGCTTGGAGACTGAGGTTAAGAAGGATCGTTGAAGAGAGAAGTGGTTGGAGACTGGGGTGCACAAGGCCTGTTACAGAGAGCAGAGATTGGAGACTGGGGTGAAGAACGCCTGTTACAGAGAGCAGAGTTTGGAGACTGGGGTGCAGAAGGACTGTTAAAGATAACACAATTTCGAGACTAGGTTGCCCAAGGATCTTACAGAGAGGATTTTGTAGACTGAGGTTAAGAAAGGCTGTTACAGAGAGCAAAGTTTGGAAACTCGGGTGAAGAAGAATTTTTGCAGAGAGCCAAGTTTCCAGACTGAGGTGCAGAAGGACTGTTTCAGTGAGCAAATGTTGGATCCTTTGGTTAGAGAAGGACTGTTACAGAGAGCAGAGTTTGGAGACTGGGGTGCAGAAGGATCATTGCAGAGAGCACAGGTTTGAGACTGGGGTGCAGAAGGCCTGTTACAGTGAGCAGAGTTTGAAGATTGGGGTACAGAAGGCATGTTACAGAGAGCAGAGTTTGGAGACTGGGTTGCAGAAGGATCTTACAGAGAGCAGAGTTTGGAGACTGAGGTGCAGAAGGACTTTTACAGAGAGTAGAGGGTGGAGACTGGGGTGCAGAAGGAGTGTTACAGAGAGCAGAGTTTGGAGATTGGGGTGCAGAAGAACTGTTACTGAGAGTAGAGTTTGAAGACAGGGGTGCAGAAGGACTGTTTCAGAAAGCAGAGTTTGGAGACTGAGGTGCAGAAAGACTTTTACATAGGGCAGATTTTGAAAACTGGGATGTAGAAGGACCATTGCAGAGAGCAGAGGTGGTAGCCTGGGGAGAAAAAAGATCGTTTCAGAGAGCAGATGTTGTAGTCTGGGTGCAGAAAAACTATTAAAGAGCAGAGTTTGGAGACTGAGGTGCAGAAAGATCATTTCTCAGTGCAGAGGTTTGAAACTGTTTGCAGAAGGACTGTTACAGATTGCAGAACTTGGAGACCTAAGTGCAGAAGGACTTTTTCAGAGAGGAGAGGTCGGAGACTGGGGTGCAAAAGGATTCTTACAGAGAGGAGACGATGGAGACTGGTGTGCAGAAGAATCATTGCAGAGAGCACAGGTTGGAGAATGAGGTGCAGAAGGATCGCTACAGAGAGCAGAGTTTGGAGACCTGGGTGCAGCAGGACAGTTACAGAGAGCACAGGTTGAAGACTTGGGTGCAGAAGAAATGTTGGAGAGAGCAGAGGTTGGAGACTGGGGTGCAGAAGTACTATAGCAGAGAGCAGAGGTTGGAGACTGGGGTGCAGACGGACTGTTGAAGAGAGCAGTTGTTGGAGACTGGATTGCAGAAGGATCATTGCAGAGAGCAGAGGTTGGAGACTGAGGTGCAGAAGGATCATTGCAGAGAGCAGAGGTTGTAGACTGAGGTGCAGAGGATTATTTAGAGAGAAGAGGTTTGAGTCTGGGGTGCAGAAGACCTCTTACAAAAAGCAGAGGTTTGAGACTGGGGTGCAGAAGGATTGTTACAGATACCACAGTTTGAAAACTGGGGTGCAGAAGGATTTTGCAGACAGCAGAGGTTGGCAATTGGGGTGCAGAAGGACCGTTAAACAGAGAAGAGGTTGGAGACTGCGGTACAGAAGGACTGTTAGAGAGAGCAGAGTTTGGAGACTTAGGTGCTGAAGGACCATTGTAGAGAGCAGATGTTGGAGAACTAGGTTCAGAAGGACTTTTGCAGATCAGACGTTGGAGACTGAGGTGCAGAAGAATTGATACAGAAAGCAGAGATTGGAGACTGCGGTACAGAAAGACCATTACAGAGAGCAAAGGTTGGAGACTTAGGTGCAGAAGGACTTTTGGAGAGAGCAGATGTTGGATACTTGGATGCAGGCGGACTGTTACAGAGAGGAAGTGTTGGAGAAAGGGATGAAAAAGGATCTTACAGAGAGCAGAGTCTGAAGACTGGGGTGCAGAAAGACTGTTGCAGAGAGCAGAGGTTGGAGACTGAGGTTTAGAAGGATCGTTTCAGAGAGAAGAGTTTGGAGACTGGGGTGCAGAACGACTGTTACAGAGAGAAGAGATTCGAGATTTGTGTGAAGAAGAACTGTTACAGAGAGCAGAGGTTGGAGACTGGGGTGCAGTTAGCCTGTTACAGAGAGCAGAAGTTGGAGACTGAGGTGCAGAAGGACTGTTACAGAGAGCAGAGGTTGGAGACTGAGGTGCAGCAGGATTGGTACAGAGAGAAGAGTTTGGAGACTAGGTGTAGAAGGACTGTTACAGAGCGCAGAGGTTGGAAACTGTGGTGCAGAAGGATTGTTGCAGAGAGCAGATTTTGGAAACTGAGGTGCAGAAGGATCGTTGCAGAGACCAGATGTTGGAGACTGAGGTGCAAAAGGATCGTTACAGAGAACACAGGTTGGAGACTAGGGTCAGAAAGACAGTTAGAGAGCACAGTTTGTAGACTGGGGTGCAGAAGAAATGTTGCAGTGAGCAGAGATTGGAGACTGCGGTACAGAAATACTGTTATAAATAGCAGAGGGTGAAGAATAGGGTGCAGAACAAATGTCACCTAGAGCAGAGTTTGAAAACTGGGGTGCAGAAGGATGTTACCGAGAGCAGACGCTAGAGACTGGGGTGAGAAGGACAGTTGCAGAGAACAGACGTTGGAGACTGGGGTGCAGAAGGATCGTTGCAGAGAGCAGAGAATGGAGACTAAGGTGCAGAAGAATCGCTACAGAGAGCAGTGTTTGGAGACCGGGGTGCAGTAGGATAGTTAACAGAGATCACAGGTTGGAGACTGGGGTGCAGAAGAAATGTTGAAGAGAGCAAAGTTTGGAGACTGGGGTTCAGAAGGACTGTAGCAGAGAGCAGAAGGTGGAGACTGTTGTGTAGAAGGACTGTTGCAGAGAGCAGACGTTGGAGACTGGGTTGCAGAAGGATCGTTGCAGAGAGCAGATGTTGGAGACTTGTGTGTAGAAAGACTTTTGCAAAGAACAGAGGTTGGAGACTGGGGTGCAGACGAACTGTTACATAGAGCAGAGATTCTAGACTGTGGTGCAGAATAACTGATACGGAAAGTAGAGTTTGGAAACTGGGGTGCAGAAGGACTATTACAAACAGCAGAGTTTTTAGCCTGGGGTGCAGAAGGACTGCTGAAGAGAACAGAGGTGGGATACTGGGGTGCAGATGGGCCATTGCAGAGAGATGAGGTTGGAGACTGAGGTGCAGAATGAGTGTTACAGAGATCAAAGTTTAAAGAACGGGGTGCAGAAGAATCTTACAGAAAGCAGTTGTTTGAGACTGGGGGGCAGAAGGACTGTTGCAGAGAGCAGAGGTTGGAGATAGGTGCAGAAAAATCATTGCAGAGAGAAGAGGTTGGAGACTGGGACAGAAGACCTGTTACAGAGAGCAGATACTTGAGACTGGGGTGCAGAAGGATTGTTACAGATAGAACAGTTTGGAGACTGGGCTTTAGAAGGTTTGTTGCAGAGAGCAGAGGTTTCAGCCTGAGGCTTAGAAGGACTGTAACAGAGAGCAGACTTTGGAGTCTCAGGTGCAGAAGGACTGTTTCAGAAAGCAGAGGTTGGCAATTGGGGTGCAGAAGTACCATTATAGAGAGAAGAGTTTGGAGACTGCGGTATAGAAAGACTGTTACAGGGAGAAGACGTTGGAGACTGAGGTGCAGAAGGATTGTTAAAGAGAGCAGAAATTGGAGACTGGGGTGCAGAAGGACCATTACAGAGAGCAAAGGATGGAGACTGAGGAGCAGAAGGACTTTCAAAGAGAACAGAGGTTGGAGACTGAGGTACAAAAGGATCTTTGCAGAGAGTAGAATTTGGAGACTGTGGTGCAGAAGGACAGTTGCAGAGAGCAGAGGTTGGAGACTGAGGTGCAGAAGGATTGTTACAGAGAGCAGAGGTTGGACACTGGAGTGCAGAAGGCCTGTTACAGAGAGCACAATTTGGAGACTGGGGTAATGAAGGACTGTTACAGAGAGCAGAGTTTGAAGACTGGGTGGTAGAAGGATCTTACAGAAAGCAGAGAATGGAGACTGAGGTGCAGAAGCACTGTTACAGAGAGTAGAAGTTGGAGACTGAGTTGCAGATGGACCGTTGCAGAGAGCAGAGGTTGGAGACTGAGGTTCAGAAGGATTGTTACAGAGAGCAGAGGTTGGAGACAGCGGTGCAGAAGGACTGATGCAGAGAGCAGAGGTTTTAGACTGGGATGTACAAGGACTGTTGCAGAGAGTACAGGTTGGAGATTGGGGTTCAGAAGGACTGTAGCAGTGAGCAGAGGCTGAAGACCAAGTTGCAGAAGGACAGTTATGCAGAGCAGAGGTTGGAGACTGGGTTACAGAATAACTGACACAGAAAGCAGAGGTTGGAAATTGGGGTTCAGAAGTACCCTTACAGAGAGCAGAGGTTGGAGAATGCAGTATAGAAGGACTGTTATACAGAGCAAAGTTTGGAGACTGGGGTGCAAAAGGACTGTTGCAGAGAACAGAGGTTGCAGACGGAGATGCAAAAAGACGGTTACAGAGGGCAGAGTTTGGAGACTGTGGTTCATACGACTGATACAGAAAGCACAGGTTGGATACTGGGGTGCATCAATACCCTTACAGAAAACAGAGGTTGGAGACTGTGGTACAAAAGAACTGTTAAACAGAGCAGAGGTTGGAGTCTTGGTTGCAGAAGAACCGATGTAGAGAACAGAGTTTCGAGACTAGGATGCAGAAGGACCGTTGGGGCGATCAGAGTATGGAGACTTGGGTGGAGAAGGACTGTTGCAGAGAGCAGTGATTGGAGACTGAGTTACAGAAGGACTGTTACAGAGAACAGAGTTTTGAGACTGGGGTGCAGATGGATTATTGCAGAGAGCAGAGGTTTCAGACTGCAGTGCAGAAGGACCGTTGCAGAGAACAGATGTTGGAGACTGAGGTGCAGAAGGATTGTTACAGAGAGCAGAGGTTGTAGAATGCAGTACAGAAGGACTGTTACAGAGAGACAAGTTTGGAGACTGGGGTGGAGAATGACTGTTGCAGAGAGCAGATATTGGAGACTGGGGTACAAAAGGACTGTTGCAGAGAGCAGAGCATGGAGACTGGTGTGCAGAAGGACTGTTGCAGAGGGCAGAGTTTGGTGACTTTGCTTAAAAATTACTGATACAGAAAGCAGAAGTTGAATACTTGGGTGCATAAGATCCCTTACAGAGCACAAAGGTTGAATACTGTGGTACAGAAGAACTGTTTCAGAGAACAGAGGTTGGAGACTGGGGTGCAGAAGGACTGTTGCATAGAGGAGAGATTGGATATTGAGGTACAGAAGGACTGTTACAAAGAGCATAAGTTGGAGAATGGGTTGAAGATGGAGAATTACAGAGAGAGGAGTTTTCAGACTGAGGTACAGAAGAACTGTTGCACAAAGCAGATGATAAAGACAGGGTTCACAAGGACTGTTGCAGAGAGCAGAGGTTTGAAACTGGGGTGCAGAAGGATCGTTGCAGGGAGCAGAGGTTGGAGACTTATGTGCAGAAGGATCGTTGCAGAGAGCAGAGGTTCGAGACTGGGGTGTAGAAGGATCGTTGCAGGGAGCAGAGTTTAAAGACTGGGGTGCAGAAAGACTTTTACAGAGAGCACAGTTTGGAGACTGGGGTGCAGAAGGAATGTTGCAGAGAGCAGAGGTTGGAGACTTAGGTGCAGAAGGACTGTTGCAGAAAGCAGAGTTTGGAGACTGAGGTGAAGAAGGACTGTTGCAGTGAGGCAGAGGTTAAAGACGGGTGCAGAAGGACAGTTACAGATAGCAGACGTTGGAGAATGGGTTTCAGAAGGATCTTACAGAGAAAAGAGTTTGGAGACTGCAGTGCAGAAGGACTGTTACAGAGAGCGGATGTTTGAGACTGGGGTGCAGAAGGATCATTACAGAGAGCAGAGGTTGGAGACTGGGGTGCAGACTGACATTTACAGAGAGCATAGGATTGATACTGGGGTGCAGAAGGAATGTTGCAGAGAGCAGAGGTAGGAGACTGGGGTTCAAAAAGTCTGTTGCTGAAAGCAGAGGTTGGAGACTGGGGTGCAGAAGGACTGTTACAGAGAGCAAAGGTTGGATTCTGGAGTGCAGAAAGACTGACAAAGAAAGCAGATGTTGGAGACTGGGGGGCAGAAGGACCGTTACAAAAAGAGGAGGATGGAGACTCTTGTACAGAAGGACTGTTAGAGAGAACAGAGTTTGGATACTGGGGTGTAGAAGGACTGTTGCAGAAAACAGAGGTTGGAGAGTGGGGTGCAGAATGACCGTTGCAGAGAGCAATGTTTGCAGATAGGTTCCAGAAGAACTGTTACAGCGAGCAGGGGTTGGAGACGGGTGTTCAGAAGGATCTTACAGAGAGCAGAGGTAGGAGACTGGGGTGCAGAAGAACTGTTTTAGAGAGAAGAGGTAGGAGACTGGGGTGAAGAAGGATCATTGCAGAGAGTAGAGCTTCGAGACTGGGGTGCAGAAGGCCTCTTACAGAGAGCAGAGGTTTGAAACTGGGATGCAGAAGGCCTGTTTCAGAGAGCAGAGGTTGAAGACTGGGGTGCAGAAGGACTGTTACGGAGAGCAGAGTTTGCAGACTGGGTTTCAGAATGGTCTTACAGAGAGCAGAGTTAGGAGACAGAGGTACAGAAAGACTGTTACAGAGAGCAGAGGTTGGAGACTGGGGTACAGAGGAATTGTTGCAGAGAAAAGATTTTTCAGACTGAGTTACAGAAGAACTGTTGCAGAGAGCAGATTTTGGAGACTGGGTTCCACAAGGACTGTTGCAGTGAACAGATTTTGGAGACTGGGGTGCAGAAGGATCGTTGCAGAGAGCAGAGGTTGGAGACTAGGTTGCAGATGGACTGATACAAAGAGCAGAGGTTGGAGATTGGGGTGCAGAAGGCCTGTTACAGAGCAGAGTTTGAAAACTGGGGTTCAGAAAGATCTTACAGAGAGCAGAGTTTGGAGACTGAGGTGCAGAAGCACTGTTACAGAGAGTAGAGGTTGGAGACTGAGGTGAGAAGGATAGTTACAGAGAGAAGATGTTGGAGAATGGGGTGTAGAAAAACTTTTTTCTTAGAGCAGAGGGTTGAGACTGGGGTGTAAGACTGTTGAAGAGAGTAGAGGTTGGAGATTGGGGTCCAGAAATACTGTTACAAAGAGCAGAGATTGCAGACTGGGGGGGGGAGAAAGACTGTTGCAGAGAGCAGATGCTAGAGACTGGGGTGCAAAAGGAAAGTTGCAGAGAGCACAGGATGGAGACTGGGGTGCAAAAGTATTCTTGGGGCGAGCAGAGTATGGAGAATGGGGTGTAGATGGACTGTTACAGAGAGCAGAGTTTGGAGACTAGGGTTTAGAAGGACTTTTTCAGAGAGCAGACGATGGACACTTGGGTGAAGAAGAACTGTTGCATAGAGCACAGGATGGAGACTGAGATGCAGAAGATGGTTACAGAAAGCAGAGTTTGAAGACTGGGGTGCAGAAGGACAGTTACAGAGATAAGAGTTTGGAGACTGGGTTTTAAAAGAATCTTACAGAGAGCAGAGGTTAGTGACTGAGGTGCAGAAGGATCTTTGGAGAGAGCAATTTTTGAAGACTGTGGTGCAGAAGGACTGTTACTGAGAGCACAGGTTAGAAACTGGGGTGCAAAAGGACTGTTGCTGAGTGCAGAGGTTGGAGACTGGGGTGGAGAAGGATCACTGAAGAGAGAAGAGTTTGGAGACTGGGTGCAAAAGGCCTGTTACATACAGCAGAGGTTGGAGACTGGGGTGAAGAAGGCCTGTTACAGAGAGCAGTTCTTGGAGACTGGGGTGCAGAAGGACAGTTACAGAGATCAGAGTTTGGAGACTGGGTTTCAAAAGAATCTTACAGAGAGCAGAGGTTGGAGAATGAGGTACAGAAGGACTGTTAGAGAGAGCAGAGGTTGGAGACTGAGGTGCAGAAGGATCGTTGGAGAGAGCAGTGTTTGGAGACTTCAATGCAGAAGGATTGATACAGAAAGCTGAGGTTTAAGACTGGGGTGCAGAAGGACCCTTACAGAAAACAGAGGTTGGAGACTGAAAGACTCTTACAGAGAGCAGACGTTGGAGACTGGGTTCCAGAATGACTATTGTAGCGAACAGAGGTTGGAGACTGGTTTACAAAAGGACCATTGCAGAAAGTAGAGGTTGGAGACTGGGTTTCAGAAGGATCTTACAGAGAGCAGAGTTTTGACACTGAGTTGCAGAAGGACTGTGGCAGAGAGAAGAGGTTGGAGATTGGGGCGCTGAAGGACTGTAGCAGAGAACAGAGGTTGGAGTCTGAGGTGAAGAAAGACTGTTACATAGAGCACAGGTTGGAGACTGGGGTGCACAAGGACTGATACACAAAGCAGAGTTTGGAGACTGGGGTGCAGAAGGACCCATACCGAGACCAGAGGTTGGAGATTGCAGTACAGAATGACTGTTACAGAGAGCGGAGTTTGGAGACTAGGGTGGAGAAGGACTGTATCAGAGAGCAGAGGATAGAGACTGGGATGCAGAAAACCTCTTGCAGAGAGCAGAGTTTGAAGACTGGTTGCAGAAGGACTGTTTCAGAAAGCAGATGTTGCAGAGTGAGGTGCAGAATGACGGTTACAGAGACCAGAGTTTGGAGACTGTGGTGCAGAAGGACTGATATAGAAAGTAGAGGTAGGAGACTGGGTTGCAAATGGACCCTTAGAGAGAACAGAGGTTGGAGAGTGCAGTATAGAAGGACTGTTGTAGAGAACAAGGTACCAATGCAGAGAGCAGAGGTTGGAGACTGGGGTGCAGAAGGAATGTTACAGAGAGCACAGCTTGGAGACTGAGGTTTATTAGGAGTGTTACAGAGAGCAGAGTTTGGAGACTGAGGTGCAGAAGTACTGTTACAGAAAGCAGAGGTTGGAAATTTGGGTGTACAAGGACCGTTACAGAGAGCAGAGTTTGGAGACTGCAGTACAGAAGGACTGCTACACAGAGCAGATCTTGGAGACTGGGGAGCAGCAGGACTGCTGCAGAGGACAAAAGTTGGAGACTGGGTTGGAGAAGGAATGTTACAGAGAGAAGAGTTTGGAAAGTGGAGTTCAGAAGGATCTTACAGAGAGCAGAGTCTGGAGACTGGGGTGCAGAAGGACTGTTGCAGAGAGCAGAAGTTGGTGACTGGGGTCCAGAAGGATCGTTGCAGAGAGCATATTTTAGAGACTGAGGTGCAGATGGACTGTTACAGAGAGAAGAGTTTAAAGACTGAGGTGCAGAAGGACAGTTACAGATAGCAGAGTTTGGAGACTGGTGTGCAGAAGGACTGTTACTGAGAGCAGAGGTTAGAGACTGGGGTGGAGAAAAATCATTGCAGAAAGAAGAGGTTGGAAACTGGGGTTCTGAAGGCCTGTTACAGAGAGCAGAGGTTCGAGACTGGGTTGCAAAATTCCTGTTACAGAGAGCAGAAGTTGGAAAATATTCTGCATAAGTACTTTTACAGAGAGCAGAGTTTGGAGACTGGGTTGCAGAAGTGTATTACAAAGAGCAGAGGTAGTAGACTGAGGTGCAGAACGATCGTTGCAAAGAGCAGAGTTTATAGACTGAGTTGCTTAAGGAGTGTTGAAGAGAGCATATGTTGGAGACTGGTGTGCAGAAGAATCTTTGCAGAGAGCAGAGGTTTGAGAGTGAGGTGTAGAAAAATCCTTGGAGAGAACAGAGTTTGGAGACTTGGGTGCAGAAGGATGGTTACAGAAAGCAAAGGTTAGAGACTGGGTTTGTGAAGGATTCTACAGAGAGCAGAGGTTGAAGAATCAGGTGCAGAAAGACTGATATAGAGAGTAGATGTTGGAGACTGAGGTGCAGAAGTAACGTTGCAGAGTACAGAGTTTGGTGACTGAGGTGCAGAAGGATTGTTACAGAGAGCAGAGGTTGGATACTGGGGTGCAGAAGGACTGTTGCAGACAGCGGATTTTGGAGACTGGGGTGCAGAAAGACTTTTATAGAGAGCAGAGTTTGGAGACTGGGGTGCAGAAGGACTGATACAAAAAGCAGATATTGGAGACTGGGGTGCAGAAAGACCGTTACAGAGAGCAGAGGTTGGATTCTGTAGTACAGGAGGACTGTTTCAGAGAGAAGAGGTTGCAGACTGGGTTGCAGAAGGACTGTAAAAGAGAGCTGATGTTGGTAACCAGGGTGCCAAAGGACTGTTGCAGAGAGCAGAGTTTGGAGACAGGGGTGCAGAAGAACTGTTCCAGAGAGCAGAGTTTAGAGACAGCGGTGCAGAAGAATCTTACAGAGAGCAAAATTTGGAGACTGAGTTTCAGAAGGACTGTTAAAGAGAACAGATGATGGAGACTGAGGTATCGATGGACTGTTACAGAGAACAGAGGTAAGAGACTGGGGTGCAGAAGGTTCGTTCCAGACAGCAGAGTTTTCAGACTGAGGTACAAAAGGACTGTTGCAGAGAGCATATGTTGAAGACTGGGGTGCAGAAGGACTGTTGCAAAGAGCAGAGGTTGGAGACTGTGGTGTAGAAGCACTGTTAGAGAGAGCAGAGTTCGGAGATTCAGGTGCAAAAGGACTGTTACAGGAAGCAGAGTTTGGAAATTTGAATGCAGAAGGACCATTAAAGATATCAGATGTTGAAGACTGCGGTATAGAACTTTTACAATAGCAGAGGTTGGAGACTGGGGTGCAGAAGGACTGTTACAGAGAGCAGAGGTTGGAGACTGGGTTGCAGAAGGATGTTACAGAGAGCAGAGGTTGGAAACTGAGGTGCAGAAGCACTGTTACAGAGTGAAGAGTTTGGAGACTGAGGTGCAGTCGGACAGTTGCAGAGAGGAGACTTGGAGACTGAGGTGCAGACGGATTGATACAGAGAGAAGAGGTTCGAGACTGGGGTGCAGAAGAACTGATACAGAAAGCAGAGTTTGGAGACTCTGGTGCAGAAGGACCCTTACAGAGAGCAGAGGTTAGAGACTGCAGTACAGAAGGACTGTTACAGAGAGCAGAGCTTGGAGACTGGGCTTGAGAATAACTGTTTCAGAAAGCAGATGTTGGAGTTTGGGGTACAAAACAACTGTTCTAGAGAGCAGAGGATGGAGTCTGGGGTATAGAAGGACTGTTGCAGAGAGCAGAGGTTGCAGACTGAGTGGCAGAAGGACTGTTACAGAGGGCAGAGTTCGAGGACTGGGGTGGAAAATGACGGATACAGAAAGCAGAGTTTGGATAGTGGGGTGCATAAAGACCCTTACAAAGAACAAAGTTTGGAGACTTCGGTACAGACAAACTGTTACAGAGAGCAAAGTTTAAAGACTGGGGTGCAGAAGAACTGGTATAGAGAACAGAGTTTGGAGACTGGGGTGCAGAAAGATTGTTGGGGTGAGCAGAGTATGGAGAATGGGGTGTAGAAGGACTGTTGCAGAGAGCAGAAGTTAAAGACTGGGTTATAGAAAGACTGTTGAAGAGAGCAGATGTTGGAGACTTCGGTGCAGAAGGACTGTTGCAGAGAGTAGACGTTGGAGACTGGCGTTCAGGAATAATCTTACAGAGAGCAGAGGTTAGAGAATGGGGCGAAGAAGGCCTGTTCTAGAGAGCGGAGTTTGGAGACTGGGTGCAGAAGTACTGTTAGAGAGAGCAGAGTTTGGAGACTGGATTGCAGAAGGATCATACAAAGAGCAGAGTTTTGAGACTGAGGTGCAAAAGGACTGTTGCAGAGTGCAGAGGTTTGAGACTGGGTGAAGTAGGACTGTTGAAGAGAACAGAAGTTGGAGACTGGGGTGCAGAAGGACCTTTGTAGAGATAAAAGGTTGGAGACTGAGGTGCAGAATTATTGTTACAGAGAGCAGAGTTTGGAGACTGGAGTGCAGAAGGACTGTTTCAGTGAGCAGAGGTTGGAGACTGATGTGCAGAAGAATCGTTGCAGAGAGCAGGGTTTTCACACTGAGGTGCAGAAGGCCTGTTACAGAGAGCAGAGGTTGCAGACTGGGGTGTAGAACGACTGTTGCAGAGAGTAGAGGTTGGAGACTTGCGTCAGAAAGATTGTTGCCGACAGCAGAGGTTGGAGACTGGGGTGGAGAAGGACTGCTGCAGAGAGTAGTGGTTGGAGACTGAGGTGCAGAAGGACTGTTAGAGAGAGCATAGGTTGGAGACTGAGGTTTAGAAGGACTTATACAGAAAGAAGACCTTGGTGACCTTGGTGCAGAAAGACTGTTGCAGAGAGCAGAATTTTAAGACTGAGGTGGAGAAGGACTGTTGCAGAGAGAATATGTTGGAGACTGGGGTGCAGAAGAACTGTTGCAGAGAGCAGAGATTGGAGACTGGGGTGCAGAAGGAGTATTGCAGAGAGTAGAGGTTGCAGACTGTGGTGCAGAAGAACTGTTACAGAGAGCAGAGTTTGGAGAATGTGGGGCAGAATGACTGATACCGAAAGCAGAGGTTGGAGACTGGGGTGCAGAAAAACCCTTACAGAGAACAGAGGTTGAAGACTGCGGTACAGAAGGACTGTAACAAAGAGCACAGGATGGAGATTAGGGTGCAGAATAAGTGTTGTAGAGAACAGAGTTTGAAGACTCGGGTGCAGATGGATCATTGCAGAAAGCAGAGGTTGGAGACTGTGTTTCAGAAGGATCTCACAGAGAGCAGAATTAGAACACTGAGGTGCATAAGGAGTGTTGCAGATAGCAGAGGTTTGAGATTGGGGCGTACAAGTACTGTTGCAGAGAGCAGAGTTTGGAGTCTAAGGTGCAAAAGGACTGTTACAGAGACCAGAGTTTAGAGACCAGGGTGCAGAAGGACTGATACAGAAAGAAGAGTTTGGAGACTGGGGTGCAGAAATACCTTTACAGAGAGCAAAGGTTGAAGACTGCAGTACAGAAGGACTGTTACAGAGAGCAGAGGTTGGAGACTGCAGTGGAAAAGGACTGTTACAGAGAGTATATTTTGGAGACTGGGGTGAGGAAGGACTGTTTCAGAGAGCAGAGATTGAAAACTGGGTACAGAAGGACTGTTGTAGAGAGAAGATTTTGCAGAGTGAGGTGCAAAAGGACTGTTAAAGAGAGCAGAGTTTGAAGACAGTGGTGGAGAAGGACTTTTCTAGAGAGCAGATTTTGGAGACTGGGGTGCAGAAGGACTGTTGCATAGAGTAGAGTTTGGAGACTTGGGTGCAGAAGGACTATTGCAGAGAGTAGAGGTTGGAGATTGGTTTGCAGGAGAACTGTTGCAGAGATCAGAGGTTGGAGACTGGGGTGGAGAAAGACTGTTGCAGAGAGTAACATTTGGAGATTGGGGTTCCACAGGATTGTTGCAGAGAGCAGAGGTTGGATACTGGGGTTCAGAAGGATCGGTGCAGAGAGTAGAGTATGGAGACTGCGGTATAGAAAGAGTGTTCTAAAGAGTAGAGTTTGAAGACTGGGGTGCAGAAAGAGTGTTTCAGAGAGCAGTTGTTGAAGACTGAGGTGCAGAAAAACTGTTACAGAGAGCAGTGTTTGGAGACTGGGGTGCTGGACTGATACTGAGAGCAGAGTTTGGAGACTGGGGTGCAGAAGGATCTTACAGAGAGCAGAGTTTGGAGACTGAGGTGCAGAAGGACTATTACAGAGAGCAGAGGTTGGAGACTGGGGTGCAGAAGGACTGTTAAAGAGAGCAGAGTTCAGAGACTTGGGTGCAGAAGGCCTGTTACAGAGAGCAGATGATGTAGACTGGTGTGCAGAAGGCCTGTTACAGAGAGCAGAATTTGAGACTGGGATGCAGAAGGACCGTTACAGAAAGCAGAGTTTGGAGACTTCTTTACAGAAGGATCATACAGAGAGCAGAAATTGGAGACTGAGGTGCAGAAGGACTGTTACAGAGAGTAGATGTTTAAGACTGAGGTGTAGAAGGACTAATGAGGAGTGCAGAGGTTGGAGACTTTGTTGTAGAAGGACTGTTGCAGAGAGCAGATTTTAGAGACTGAGGTGCAGAAGGACTGTGAAAAGAGCAGAGGGTGGAGACTTGAGTGCAGAAGGACTGATAGAGAAAGTAGGGGTTGGAGACTGGTGTGCAGGACAGTTACAGAGAGAATAGTTCGGAAACTGCAGTACAGAAGAACTTTTACAGAGAGCAGAGGTTGGAGACTGGGGTGGAGAAGAACTGTTTCAGACATCAGATGTTGGAGACTGGGGTGCAGAAGCACTGTTGCAGAGAGGAGGTTGGAGATTGGGGTGCAGAAAGACTGTTCCCGAGAGTAGGGGTTGGAGACTGGGATGCAGAAGAACTGTTGCGGAGAGAAGACGTTGGAGATTGGGTTGGAGAAGGACTGTTGCTGAGAGCAGAATTTGGAGGCTGAGGTGCAAAAGGAATGTTACAGAGAGCAGTGGTTAGAGACTTGAGTGCAGAAGTACTGATACAAAAAGCAGAGATTGGAGACTGGGGTGCAGAAAGACTGTTGTAGAGAGCAGATGTTGGAGACTTGGGTGCAGAAGGACTGTTGCATAGAGTAGAGGTTGAAGACTTGGGTGCAGAAGGACTATTATAGAGAGTAGAGTTTGGAGATTGGGCTGCAGGAGAACTGTGGCAGAGAGCAGAGGTTGGAAACTGGGGTGGAGAAAGACTGTTGCAGAAAGTAGCATTTGGAGATAGGGGTGCCACAGGACAGTTGCAGAGAGCAGAGGTCTGAGATTGAAGTGGAGAAGGACTGCTACAGAGAGCAGAGTTTGGAGACTTGGGTGCAGAAGGACTGATACAGAAAGCAGAGGTTCGAAACAGGGGTGTAGAAGGACCATTAAAGAAAACAGAGGTTGGAGACTGCGAAACATAAGGACTGATACAGAGAGCAGAGGTCGGAGACTGGGGTGCAGAAGGACTGTTACAGAAAGCAGAGTTTGGAGACTTATTTTTAGAAGGATCATACAGAGAGCAGAGGTTGGAGACTGAGGTTCAGAAGGACTGTTACAGAGAGTAGATGTTGAAGACTGAGGTGTAGAAAGACCATTGCAGAGAGCAGAGGTTGGAGACTGAGGTGCAGAAGGACTGTTGTGGAGTGCAGAGGTTGGAGACTTGGGTGTAGAAGGACTGTTGCAGAGAGCAGAGGTTAGAGATTGGGGTTTAGAAAGACTGTTGCAGACAACAGAATTTGGATACTGAGGTGCAGAAGAACTGTACAGAGAGCAGAGGTTGGAGACGTGAGTGCAGAAGGACTGATAGAGTAAGCAGGGGATGGAGACTGGTGTGCAGAAGGACAGATACAGAAAGAAGAGTTTGGAAACTGCAGTACAGAAGGACTTTTAAAGAGAGTAGAGTTTGGAGACTTGGGTTGACAAGGACTGTTGCACAGATCAGATCAGTTGGAGACTGGGGTGCAGAAGAACTGTTGTAGAGAGGTGGTTGGAGACTGGGTTTCAGAAAGACTGTTGCAGAGAGCATAGGTTGAAGACTCTGGTGCAGTAGAACTATTGAAGAGAGCAGAGGTTGCAGACTGAGGTGCAGAAAGACTGTTACAGCAGCAGAGTTTGGAGCCTGTGGTGCAGAAGGACTGATACAGAAAGCAGAGTTTGGAAACTGGGGTACAGAAGAACCACTAAAGAAAACAGAGTTTGGAGACTGCAAAACAGAAAGACTATTACAGAGAGCAGAGTTTGGAGACTAAGGTGCAGAAGGACTGTTACAGAAAGAAGAGTTTGGAGACTGATTTCCAGAAAGATAGTACAGAGAGCAGAATTTGGAGACTGAGGTGCAGAAGGACTGTTACAGAGAGTAGATGTTAAAGACTAAGGGGTAGAAAGACCATTGCAGAGAGCAGTGGTTGGAAACTGAGGTGCAGAAGGACTGTTGCGGAGTGCAGAGGTTGGAGACTTGGGTGTAAAAGGACTGTTGCAGAGAGCAGATGTTGGAGATTGGGATGCAGAAGGACTGTTTCAGAGAGAAGAATTTGAAGACTGAGGTGCAGAAGGACTGTACAGAGAACAGAGGTTGGAGACTTGAGTGCAGAAGGACTGATAGAGAATGCAGGGGTAGGAGACTGGTGTGCAGAAGGACAGTTACAGAGAAAAGAGTTTGGAAACTTCAGTACAGAAGGACTGTTACAGAGATCAGATGTTGGAGACTGGGGTGCAGAAGGACTGTTGTAGAGAGCAGAGGTTGGAGATTGGGGTGCATAAGGACTGTTGCAGAGAGCAGAATTTGTACACTGTGGTGCAGAAGAACTGTTACAGAGAGCAGAGGTTGGAGACTTGATTGCAGAAGGTCTGATACAGAAAGCAGAGGTTTTAGACTGGGGTGCAGAAGGACCGTTACAGAGAGAAGTGTTTGGAAACTGCAGAAAAGTAGGACTGTTAAAGAGAGCAGAGGTTGAAGACTGGGGTGGAGAAGGACTGTTGCAGAGATCAGATGTTGGAGACTGGGGTGCAGAAGGACTGTTGCAGAGAGGACGTTGGAGACTGGGGTGCAGAAGGACTGTTGCAGAGAGTAGGGGTTGGAGACTGGGGTGCAGAAGAACTGTTGCGGAGAGGAGACGTTGGAGATTGGGGTTAAAAAGGACTATTGCTGAGACCAAAATTTGGAGTCTGAGGTGCAGAATGACTGTTACAGAGAGCAGTGTTTAGAGACTTGATTGCAGAAGTACTGATACAGAAAGCAGAGATTGGAGACTGGGGTGCAGAAGGACTATTTTAGAGAGCAGATGTTGGAGACTTGGGTGCAGAAGGACTATTTCAGAGAGTAGAGGTTGGAGACTGGGGTGGAGAAAGACTGTTGCAGAGAGTAGCATTTGGAGATTGGGGTGCCACAGGACTGTTGCAGAGAGCAGAGGTTGGAGACTGAAGTGGAGAAGGACTGTTACAGAGAGCAGAGGTTGGAGACTGGGGTGCAGAAGGACTGATACAGAAAGCAGAGTTTGGAGACTGGGGTGCAGAAGGACTATTGCAGAGAGTAGAGGTTGCAGACTGATGTGCAGAAGGACTCTTACAGCAGCAGAGTTAGGAGACTGTGGTGCAGAAGGACTGATATAGAAAGCAGAGGTTTGAAACTAGGGTGCAGAAGGACCATTAAAGAAAACAGAGGTTGCAGACTTCGGAACAGAAGGACTGTTACAGTGAGCAGAGGTTGGAGACTTGGGTGCAGAAGTGTCATAGAAAATAGAGGTTGGAGACTGGGATGCAGAAGGACCGTTGCAGAGAGAAGACTTGGAGACTGAGGTACATAAGGATTGATACAGAGAGCAGAGGTTGGCGATTGGGGTGCAGTAGGACTGTTACAGAGAGCAGTGGTTGGAGATTAAGGTGCAGCATAACTCTTGAAGAGAGCAGAGGTTGGAGTCTGAAGTGCAGAAGGACTGATACAGAAAGCAGAGTTTGGAGACTGGGGTGCAGAAGGACCATTACAGAGAGCAGAGGTTTGAGACTACATTACAGAAGGACTGTTACAGAAAGCAGAGTTTGGAGACTGGGGTGTAGAATTACTGTTACAAAGAGAAAAGGTTAGAGAATGGGGTGCAGAATAAGTGTTGTAGAGAACAGAGGTTGGAGACTC
>NW_027525415.1:0-19792 GCF_052094955.1 Ictidomys tridecemlineatus | reverse complement strand
CTCTACTCTCTGTAACAGTCCTTCTTCATCTCAGTCTCCAAACTCTGCTCTCTGCAACAGTCCTTTAGAAGCGCTGTCTCAAATTTTTGTCCCTGAAATTGTCTTTCTACACCCCAGACTCCAACCTCTGCTATCTGCAAAGGTCCTCCTGTAGTGTAGTCTCCAAAATCTGCTCTCTGTAATGGTCCTTCTTCACCCCAGTCTCTAACTTCTGCTTTCTGTATCATTCCATCTGCACCCCAGTCTCATACCTCTGCTTCTGTAACAGTCCTTCTGCACCTCAGTCTCCAAACTCTGCTGTCTGCAACAGTCCTTCTGCAACAAAGTCTCAAACCTCTGCTGTGTGCAACAGTCCTTCTGCACCCCTTCTCCAAACTCTGTACTCTGCAACAGTCCTTCTGCACCTCAGTCTGAAAACTCTGCTATCTGCAACGATCCTTCTTCACCTCAGTTGCCAAACTCTGATCTCTGCAATGGTCCTTCTGAACCCCAGTATCCAACCTCTGCTCTCTGTAACAATCTTCTGCACCCCAGTCTCCATCTGCTCTCTGAAAAAGTCTTTCTGCACCCCAGTCTCCAACATCTGCTCTCTGTAACAGTCGTTCTGCACCCCAGTCTAAAAACTCTGCTCTCTGAAACGATCCTTGTGCACCCATGTCTCCAAACTCTGCACTCTGAAACACTCCTTCTCCACCCCAGTCTCCAACCTTTGCTCTCTGTAACAGTCCTCCTGTAGTGTAGTCTCCAAAATCTGCTCTGTGTAACAGTCCTTCTGCACCCCAGTTTCTAACTTCTGCTTTCTCTATCAGTCCATCAGGACCCCAGTCTCCAACCTCTACTCTCTGTAACAGTCCTTCTGCACCTCAGTCTCCAAACTCTGCTGTCTGAAACAGTCCTTCTGCACCAAAGTCTCAAACCTCTGCTTCGTGCAACAGTCCTTCTGCACCCCTTCTCCAAACTCTGTTCTCTGTAACAGTCTTTCTGCACACCAGTCTCCATACTCTGCTCTCCAAAACGATCCTTCTGCACCCCAGTCTCCTTCCTCGGCTCTCTGCAACAGTCCTTCTCCACCCCAGTCTCCAACCTCTGCTCTCTGTAACAGTCCTCCTGTAGTGCACTCTCAAAAATATGCTCTATGTAACGGTCCTTCTGCACCCCAGTCTCCAATCTATGCTCTCTGTAACAGTCATTCTGCACCTCAGTCTCCAAACTCTGCTCTCTGCAACAGTCCTTATGCACCTCAGTCTGGAATCTCTGGTCTCGGCAAAAATTCTTCTGAACCTCATTCTCAAAACTCTGCTCTCTGTAACAGTCCTTCTGCAACCCAGTCTCCAAACTTTGATTACTGTATCAGTCCATCTGCACCACAAATTCCAAAACCTGCTCTCTGTAAGAGTCTTTCTTCACCTCAGTCTACAAACTCTGCTCACTGCAACAGTCCTTCTGCACCCCAATCTCCAACATCTCTCTGCAACAGACCTTCTGCTCCAAATATTTAACCTCTGCCTCTGTAACAGTTCATCTGAAACCAAATCTCCATCCTCTGCTCTCTGCAACAGTCCTTCTGCACACCAATGTGAACCTGTGCTTTTTGCTAAAGTCCTTATACACCCCAGTGTCCAGCCTCTGCTCTCTGCAACAGACCCTCTGCAACCCAGTCTCCAACCTCTGCTCTCCTTAACAATCCTTTGGCAACCCAGTCTCCAAACTCTGCTCTCTGTAACAATCCTTCTGTACCTCAGTCTCCAAACTCTACTCTCTGTAACAGTCCTGCATCTCAGTCTCCAAAATCTGCTCTCTGCAACACTCCTTCAGAACCGCTGTCTAAAATTCTTGTTCCTGCAACAGTCCTTCTACACCCCAGCCTCCAACCTCTGCTATCTTCAACAGCCCTTCTGCACCTTAGTCTCCAACCTCTGCTCTCTGCAACGAACCTTTTTCACCCCAGTCTGCAAAATCTGCTGTCTGCAACAGTCCTCTGCACCTCAGTCTAAAAACTCTGCTCTCTGCAACGATCCTTCTTCACCTCAGTTCCCAAACTTTGATCTCTGCAATGGTCTTTCTGAACCCCAGTATCCAACCTCTGCTCTCTGTAACAATCTTCTGCACCCCAGTCTCCAACATCTGCTCTCTGCAACAGTCGTTCTGCACCTCAGTCTAAAAACTCTGCTCTCTGAAACGATCCTTGTGCACCCAAGTCTCCAAACTCTGCACTCTGAAACAGTCCTTCTCCACCCCAGTCTCCAAACTCTGCACTCTGAAACAGTCCTTCTCCACCCCAGTCTCCAACCTCTGCTCTCTGTAACAGTCCTCCTGTAGTGTAGTCTCCAAAATCTGCTCTATGTAACGGTTCTTCTGCACCCCAGTTTCTAACCTCTGCTTTCTCTATCAGTCCATCAGGACCCCAGTCTCCAACCTCTACTCTCTGTAACAGTCCTTCTGCACCTCAGTCTCCAAACTCTGCTGTCTTCAACAGTCCTTCTGCACCAAAGTCTCAAACCTCTGCTTCGTGCAACAGTTCTTCTGCACCCCTTCTCCAAATTCTGTTCTCTGTAACAGTCCTTCTGCACACCAGTCTCAATACTCTGCTCTCCAAAACGATCCTTCTGCACCCCAGTCTCCTTCCTCGGCTCTCTGCAACAGTCCTTCTCCACCCAAGTCTCAAACCTCTTCTGTCTGTAACAGTCCTCCTGTAGTGCACTCTCAAAAAACTGCTCTATGTAACGGTCCTTCTGCACCCCAGTCTCCAATCTCTGCTCTCTGTAACAGTTTTTCTGCACCTCAGTCTCCAAACTCTACTCTCTGCAACAGTCCTTATGCACCTCACTCTGGAATCTCAGTTCTCGGCAAGGATTCTTCTGCACCCAATTCTTAAAACTCTGCTCTCTTTAACAGTCCTTCTGCACCCCAGTCTCCAAACTCTGCTTACTGTATCAGTTCATCTGCACCACAATTTCCAAAACCTGCTCTCTGTAAGAGTCTTTCTTCACCTCAGTCTACAAACTCTGCTCTCTGCAACAGTCCTTCTGCACCCAAATCTCCAACATCTTCTCTCTGCAACCAACCTTCTGCTCCAAATCTTCAACCTCTGTCTCTTTTACAGTCCATCTGTAACCCAGTCTCCAACCTCTGCTCTCTTCATCAGTCCTTCTGCACACCAATGTGAACCTGTGCTCTTTGCTACAGTCCTTATACACCCCAGTGTCCAGCCTCTGCTCTCTGCAACAGACCCTCTGCAACCCAGTCTCTAACTTCTGCTCTCCTTAACAATCCTTCTGCACCTCAATCTCAAAACTCTGCTATCTTCAATGATTCTTCGGAAACTCAGTCTTCAAAAACTACTCTCTGTAAATGTACTTCTGAACCCCTTATCCAAACTCTTGCTCTGTAACAGGCCTTCTGCACCCCAGTCTCCAAACACTGTTCTTTATAAAAATCCTTCTGCATCTCAGTCTCAAAATTTTGCTCTCTACAACGATCCTTCTGCACCCTAGTCTCCAATCTCTGCTCTATATAACAGGCATTTTACACCCAAATCTCCCACCTCTACTCTCTGTAACAGTCCTCTTGCACCTCAGTCTCCAACCTCTGCTCTCTGCAACAGTCCTGCTGTACCACAGTCTCCAAACTCTGCTCTCTGTAACATCCTTCTGCAACCCTGTCTCCAAATTCTGCTGTCTGTAACAGTCCTTATTCACCCCAGTTTCCAACCTCTGCGCTGTGTATCAGGCCTTTTGCACCCCATTCTCCAACTTCTTCTCTCTGCAAAAGTCCTTCTGCACTGGAGACTCCAAACTCTGCTTTCTTTATCAGTCCATCTGCACCCCAATCTCCAAACTCTGCTCTCTGTAACAGTCCTTCTGCACCTCAGTCTACAAACTCTGCTCTCTGCAACAGTCTTTCTGCAACCCAGTCTCCAACATCTGCTCTCCACAACAGGCCTTCTGCACCAAAGTCTCAAAACTCTGTCTCTGTAACACTCCTACATAAAGGCAGTCTAGAACCTCTACTCTCTGCAACAGTGCTTCTGCACCCAAATCTCAAACCTGTGCTATCGGGAACAGTCCTTCTACACCCCATGTCCAGCCTCTGCTCTCTGCAGCAGTCCCTCTGCAACCCAGTCTCCAAACTCCGCTCTCTGTAACGGTCCTTCTGCACCTCATTCTCCAAAGTCTACTCTCTGTAAAAGTACATCTGCACCCCTTCACCAAACGCTGCTCTCAGTAACAGGCCTTCTGCACCCCACTCTCCGACATCTTATCTCTATAACAATCCTTCTGCACCCCAGTCTCCAAACTCTGGTCTACAACTATCCTTCTGCACCCCAGTCTCTAACCACTGCTCTCTTCAACAGACCTTCTGCACCCCAGTCTACAACATGTGCTCTCTGCAAAATCCTTCTGCACCTCAGTTTGAAAACTCTGTTCTCTGAAAAGATCCTTCTGCACCCGAGTCTCCAAACTCTGCTCTCTGTAACAGTCCTGCTACACCTTGGTCTACAACCTCTGCTCTTTGTAAGATCCCTGTGCAACCTTTTCTAAAAACTCTGCTCTCTGCAAAAGTCATTCTACACCCCATTCTCTAACATCTGTTCTCTGCAACAGTCCTTCTGAACCAGAGTCTCCAACCTCTGCTCTCTGCAACAGTCCTTCTGTACCCTAGTCTCCAACTTATGCTCTCTGTAAGGGTCTTTCTGTACAGCAGTCTACAAAGTCTGCTCTCTCTAACGGTCCTTCTGCACCCCAGTCTCCAACCTCTGCTCTCTGTATCAGTACTTCTGCACCCCAGTCTCTAAAATCTGCTCTCTGTAACATTCCTTCTGCACCGAAGTCTGCAAACTCTGCTCTTTGCTACAGTTCTTCTGCACCCCAGTCTTCAACCTATGCTCTCTACAACAGTTCTTCTGCACCCCAGTCTCCAACCTCTGCACTCTGAAACAGTCCTTCTCAACCCCAGTCTCCAACCTCAGCTGCTGTAACAGGCCTCCTCTACTGCGGTCTTCAATTTCTGCTCTCTGTAATTTTCCTGATGCACCACAGTCTCCGACCTCTGCTTTCTCTATCAGTCCTTCTGCACCCCAGTCTCCAACCTGTGCTCTCTGTAACAGTCCTTCTGCATCTCAGTCTTCAAACTCTGCTCTCTGCAACATTCCTACTGCACCCAATCTTCAAACTCTGCTCCCTCCAACAGTCCTTTTACAACCAATCTCCAACCTCTGCTATCTGCAGCAGTCTTTCTGCACCCCAGTCTCCAACATCTGCTAGTCTGTAATAATCCTTCTGCACCTCAGTCTCCAACCTCTACTCTCTGTAACAGTCGTTCTGCACTGCAGTCTCCAATTTCTGCTCTCTTTCCGCAACCCAGTCTCCAAACTCTTCCCACTGAAACAGTCCTTCTGCACTCTTTCTCCAAACTCTTCTCTCTGTAACAGGCCTACTGCACCCCAGTCTCCAACCTCTTTTCTGTAAAAATCCTTCTGCACCCCAGTCTCAAACCTCTGCTTTCTACAACCATCTTTCTTCACCCCAGTCTCCAATGTCTACTCACTCCAACAGTCCTTCTGCAACCGAGACTCCAACAACTGATCTCTGCAACAGTCCTTCTGCACCTCAGTCTGAAAACTCTGTGCTCTGCAATGATTCTTCTGCACCCCAGTCTCCAAACTCTGCTCTCTTTAACAGTCCTGCTGCACCTCAGTCTCTAAACTCTGCTCTCTTTAAGATCCTTCTGTAACCCTGTCTCCAAACTCTGCTCTCTGTAACAATCCTTCTGCACCCTAGTCTCCAACCACTGCTCTCTGTATCAGACCTTTTGAACCCATATCTACAACCTCTACTATCTATAAGAGTCCTTCTGAACCTCAGGCTCCAACTTCTCTCTGCAAAAATCTTCTGCACCTCAGTCTCTAAGCTCTGCTCTCTGCAACAATCTTTCTGCACCTCTGTCTCCAAAGTATGCTCTCTGCAACACTCTTTCTGTACCCCAGTTTTCAACCTCTGCTCTCTTTTAGATCCTTCTGCACACCAGTTTTCAAACTTTGTTCTCTACAACATTCCTTCTCCATCCCAGTCTCCAACCCCTTCTTTCTGCAACGATCCTGTAGCAGCCGAGTCTCCAACCTCTGTTCTCTTCAAAAGTCCTTCTGCTCCCCAGTCTCCAAACTCTGCTCTGTGTAACAGTCCTTCTGTACTGCGATCTCCAACCTCTGCTCTCTGTAATGGTTCTTCTGCACCCCAGTCTCCACACTCTGTTGTCTGTAACAGGACTTCTGAACCCCAGTCTCCAAACTCTGCTCTCTGTAACAGTCCTTCTGCATCCCTGTCTCCAATCCCTTCTCTCTGCAAAGATCCTTCTTCACTCCAGTGTCAAACCTCTGCTCCTTGCAACAATTCGTCTGCACCCCAGTCTCAAACCTCTGCTCTCTGTAAGATCCTTCTTAACCCCAGTCTCAAAACTCTGCTCTCGGTAAGAGTCCTTCTGCACTCCAGTCTCCAAGCTCAACTCTCTGCAACAGTCAACTTGAACCCCAGTCTCCAACCTCTGCTCTCTGTAAGATCCATCTGAACCTCAGTATCCAACCTCTGCTCTCTGAAATGGTCCTTCTGCAACCCAGTCTCCAAACTCTGCTCTCTGCAAGATCCTTCTAGACCCCAGTCTCCAACCTCTGCTCTCTGCAACAGTCCTTCTGCACAACAGTCTCCAACCTCTGCGCTCTGTAACAGTTTTTCTATACTAAAGTCTCTGAACTCTGGTATCTGTAATGCTTCTTATGCACCTCAATTTCTGAACTCTACTTTCTGTAACAGTTCTTCTGCACCTAAGTCTCCAAACTCTGCTCTCTGTAGCAGGCGTTCTGCACCCCAGTATTCAAAATCTGCTCTCTCCAAGGATCCTTAGGCACGCAAGTCTCCAATCACTGCTCTCTGCAATGATCCTACTGCACCCGAGTCTCCAACCTCTGATCTCTGCAACAGTCCTTCAGAACCGTAGTCTCCAACCTCTGCTCTCTGTAACAGTCCTTCTGCACTCCAGTCTCCAAACTCTGCTCTCTGCAACAGTCCTACTGCACCCAAGTCTCAAACCTCTCCTCTCTGCAACAGTCCTTCTGCAACCCAGTCTCCACACTCTGCTCTCTGCAACAATCCTTCTGGACCCCAGTCTCAAACCTCTGCTCTCTGTAACAATCCTTCTGCACAACAGTCTCCAAACTCTGCTCTCTGTAAGATCCTTCTGCACTCCAGTTTCAAAACTCTGCTCTGTATAACATTCCTTCTCCACCCCAGTCTTTAACCTCTGCTTTCTGCAAGTGTTCTGCGGCACCCCAGTCTCCAAACTCTGTCCTCTGCAACAGTCCTTCTGCTCCCCAGTCTCCAACCTCTACTGTAACGGTCCTTCAGCACCCCAGTCTCGAAACTCTGCTTTCTGTATCAGTCCTTCTGAACCTCAGTCTCAAACCTCTGCTCTCTGTATCTATCCTTCTGCACATCAGTCTCCAACCTGTGCTCTTTGTAACATTTCTTCTACACCCCAATATCCAACCTCCGCTTTCTGTAACACTCTTTCTGCACCTCAGTCTCCAACCAGTGCTCTCTGTAACATTTCTTCTGCACCCCAGTCTCCAACATCTTCTCTCTGTAACAGTTTTTTTATACCGCAGTCTACAAACTCTTGTCTCTGTAACGGTCCTTCTGCACCCCAATTTCCAACCTCTGCTTTCTGTAACAATCCATCTGCACCTCAGTCCCCAAACTCTGCTCTCTGTAACAGTCCTTCTGCAACCCAGTCTCCAACCACTGCTCTCTGTAACAGTCCACCTGCCCCTCAGTCTCCAACCTCTCCTGTAACAGGCTTTCTGCACATCAGTCTCCAAACTCTTCTCTTTGTAGCAGGCCTTCTGGACCCCAGTCTCCAAAATCTGCTCTCTGCAACGATCCTTCTCCATCCCAGTCTCCAACATCAGCTCTCTGCAATGATCCAACTTCACCCCACTCTCAAACCTCTTATGTCTACAACAATCCTTGTGCACCTAAGTCTCCTAATTCTTCTCTCTGTAAGATGCTTCTGCAAACCTGCATCCAATTTCTGCTCTCTGTAACAGTCCTTCTGCACCCCAGTCTCCTACCTCTGCTCTCCTAACAGTCCTTCTGCACCTCAATCTCCGAAATCTGCTCTCTGTAAGATCCTTTTGCAACCAAGTATTTAAACTCTGCACTCTGAAACAGTCCTTCTGCACAACAGTCTCCAGCCTCTTCTCTCTGAAATGATTCTTCTCCACCCCAGTCTCCAACATCTGCTCTCTGCAACAGTACTTCCGCACCCCAGTCTCCAAACTCTGCTCTTGTTAACAGTCTTTTATTCACCCCAGTCTCCAAACTCTGCTCTGTGCAATGATTCTTCTGGAACCCAGTCTCCAACGTCTGCTCTCTGCAACAGTCCTTCTGCACCACAGTCCTCAACCTCTGCTCTTTGTAAGATCCTTCTGCACTCCAGTTTCCAAACTCTGCTCTCTGTAACATTCCTTCTCCAACCCAGTCTTCAACCTCTGTCCCCTGCAACAGTCCTTCTGCTCCCCAGTCTCCGAGATCTGCTCTCTGTTACAGTCCTTCTGTACTCCAGTCTCCAACCTCTGCTCTTCGTAACGGTCCTTCTACACCCCAGTCTCCAACCTCTACTTTCTGTATCAGTATGTCTGAAACCCAGTCTCAAACCTCTGTTCTCTGTATCTATCCTTCTGCACCTCAGTCTCCAACCTGTGCTCTATGTAAGAGTCCTTCTGCACCCCAGTCTCCAACATCTGCTCTCAATAACAATCCTATATCGCAGTCTCCAACCTCTGCTCTCTGTAAAAGTCCTTCTGCAACCCAATTTCCAAACTCTGCTTCCTGTAACAGTCCTTCTGCAACTGAGTCTCCAAGCTCTGCTCTCTGTAACACTCCTTCTACACCTCAGTCTCCAACCTCTGTTCTCTGTAACAGTCCTTCTGCACCTCAGTCTGAAAACTCTGCTCTGTGCAAGATCCTTTTGCACACAGTCTTCAACCACTGCTCTCTGTAACAGTCAAGTTACACGTCAGTCTGCAACCTCTGCTCTATGTAAGATCCTTCAGCAACCCAGACTCTGCTCTCTGTAACAGTCTTTCTATACTGCAGTCTCCAACCTCTGCTCTCTGTAAGGATCATTCTGAACCCTAATTTCCAACCTCTGCTTTCTGTAACAGTCCTTCTGCACGTCAGTCTCCAACATCTGCTCTCTGTAAGTTCCTTCAGCAAACCAGTCTCCAAACTCTGCTCTTTGTAACAGTCCTTCTGCACCCCAGTCTCCAACCTCTCCTCTCTGTAACAGGCCTTCTGCACGCCAGTCTCAAAACTCTGCTCACTATAGCAGGCCTTCTGCACCCCAGTTTCTATCCTATGCTCTCTGCAATGATCCTTCTGAACCCCAGTCTCGAACTTTTGCTCTCTGCAATGATCCTACTGCACCCCAGTCTCCAACATCTGATCTCTGCAAAAGTCCTTCTGCACCTCAGTCTCCAAATTCTCCTCTCTGTAAGATTCTTCTTCACCCCTGTCTCCAAACTCTGCTTAGTGTAACAGTCCTTCTGCACCCCAGTCTTCAACCTCTGCTCTCTTCAAGAGTCATTCTGCACCCCAGTCTCCAAACTCTGCTCTCTTCAACAGTTCTTCTGCACCCTAGTTACCAACATCTGCTCTCTGCTACAGTACTTCTGCACCCCAGTCTTCACCCTCTGCTCTCTGTAACAGTCCTCCTGTACTGCAGTATCCAAACTCTGCTCTCTGTAACGGTCTTTCTGCACCCCAGACTCCAATCTCTTCTTTCTGTATCAGTCCTTCTGTACCCCAGTCTCCAAACTCTGCTCTCTGTAAGAGTCCTTCTGCATCTCAGTCTCCAACCTCTGATCTCTGTAGAGTCCTTCAGCAACTCGGTCTCCAATTTCTGCTCTCTGTAAGATCCTTCTGCACCCCTGTATTTAACCTCTGCTCTCCTAAACTGTCCTTCTGCACCCGAGTCTCCAAACTCTGCTCTCTGAAACAGGAGTGCCACACCTCAGTCTCCAAACTCTGCTCCCTCCAACAGTCCTTCTGCACCCCAGTCTCCAACCTCTGCTTTCTACAACAGTTCTTCTGGACCCTAGTTACCAACATCTTCTCTCTGCAACAGTCCTTCTGCACTCCAGTCTCCAACATCTGCTCTCTGCCCCAATCATTCTGAACCACAGTCAGAAAACTCTGCTCTCTGTAACAGTCCTTCTGCACCTAAGTCTCCCAACTCTGCCCTCTGTTTCATTCTTCTGCAACCAAGTCTTTAAACTCTGCACTCTTTAACAGTCCTTCTGCACAACAGTCTCCAACCTTTGCTCTCTTAAACAAAACTTCTGCGACCCAGTCTCCAAACTCTGCTCTCTGTAAGAGTCCTTCTGCACTGCAGTCTCCAAACTCTGCTATCTGTAACAGTCCTTCTGCATCTCATTCTCCAACCTCTTCTCTCTGCAACAGTCTTTCTTCTCCCCAGTCTCTGAGATCTGCTCTCTGTAACAGTCCTTCTGTACCGCAGTGTCCAACCAGTCCTCTCAGTTTCGGTTCTTCTACACCCTAGTCTCCAAACTCTGCTTTCTGTTTCAGCCTGTCTGAATCCCAGTATCCAACCTCTGTTCTCTGTATCCATTCTTCTGCAACTCAGTCTCCAACTTGTGCTCTCTGTAAGAATCCTTCTGCATCCCAGTCGCCAACATCTGCTCTCGGTAACAGTCCTAAACCGCAGTCTCCAAACTCTGCTCTCTTTAACAGTACCTCTGCAA
Organism: Ictidomys tridecemlineatus; assembly: GCF_052094955.1. NCBI lineage: Eukaryota > Metazoa > Chordata > Mammalia > Rodentia > Sciuridae > Ictidomys > Ictidomys tridecemlineatus. The sequence continues at coordinate 8,976 of NW_027525415.1, read as the reverse complement.
CCGAATTTTCAACCTCTGCTTCCTGTAACAGTCCTTCTACACCTCAGTCTCCAAACTATGCTCTCTGCAACAGTCCTTCTACACCCCACTCTCCAAAATCTGGTCTCTGCAACAGTCCTTATGCATTACAGTCTGAAAACTCTGTGTCTGCAACGAATCTCCTTCACCCCAGTCTCCTACCTCAGGTGTCTGTTACAATCCTTCTGCACCTCAGTCTCCAACCTCTCCTCTCTGTAAGATTCATCTCAACTCCAGTCTTTTACCTCTGCTCTCTGTAACCGTTCTTCTACACCTCAGTCTCCAACCTCTTCTCTTGGCAAAAATTCTTCTTCACCCCATTCTACAACATATGCTATCTGTAACAGTCTTTCTGCACCTCAGTCTCCAAACTCTGCTCTCTGCAACAACCTTCTGCACCCCAGTCTGCAAACTCTGCTCTCTGCAACGATCTTTCTAGACTGCAGTCTCCAACATCGGCTCTCTGCAACAGTCCTTCTGCACCACAGTCTCCAACCTGTGCTCTCTGTAAGATCTTTCTGCACTCCAGTTTCCAAACTTTGCTCCCTAACATTTCTTCTAGACCCCAGTCGCCAACATCTGCTTTCTCCAAGGGTCCTGCGGCACCCCTGTCTCCAAACTCAGTTCTCTGCAACAGTCTTTCTGCTCCCCAGTCTCCAGTATCTGCTCTCTGTAACAATCCTTCTGTACCGCAGTCACCAAACTCTGCTCTCCGTTACGGTCCTTCTGCACCCCAGTCTCCAACCTCTGCTTTCTGTATCAGTTCTTCTGAACCCCAGTCTCCAACCTCTGCTCTCTGTGTCTATCCTTCTGCACCTCAGTCTCCAACCTGTGCTTTCTGTAACAGTCCTTCTGCACCCAAGTCTCGCACCTCTGCTCTCTGGAACAGTCCTCCTATACCGTAGTCTCCAACATCTTCTCTCTGTAACGTTCCATCTGCACCCCAATTTTCAACCTCTGCTTTCTGTAACAGTCCTTATGCACATCAGTCTCCAAACTCTGCTTTCCGTATCAGTCCTTCTACACCTCAATCTTCAATCTCCGCACTCTGTAACAGTACTTCTGCACCTCCGTCTGAAACCTCTGTTCTCCACGATCCTTCTGCATCCCAGTTTTCAACCACTGCTCTCTGTAACAGTCCGCCTGCACCTTATTCTCCAACCACTGATCTCTGTAAGATCATTCAGCAACCCAGTTAACACTCTGCTCTCTGTAACCGTCCTTCTGCACCCCAGTCTCCAACCTCTCCTCTCTGTAACAGGCCTTCTGTACGCCAGTCTACAAATCTGCTCTCTGTAGCAGGCCTTTTGCACCCCAGTCTCCAAACTCTGCTCTCTGCAACGATCCTTCTGCACTCCAGTATTTAAACTCTGCTCTCTGCAATGATCCTACTGCACCCCAGTCTCCAACCTCTGATCTCCAGAACAGTCCTTCTGCACCTCAGTCTACAAATTCTGCTCTCTGTAAGATCCTTCTGCACCACTGTCTCCAACCTCTGCTCTCTACAACAGTCCTTCGGCACCCTAGTTACCAACATCTGCTCTCTTTTACAGTCTTTCTGCACCCCTGTCTCCAACCTCTGCTCTCTATAACAGTCCTTCTGCACCTCAGTTTCCAACCTCTGCTCTCTGCAAAAGTCCTTGTACATCGCAGTCTAAAACCTCTGCTCTCTGAAACAGTCCTTCTGCACCTCAGTCTCCAACCTCTGCTCTCTGCAAGGGTCTTTCTGAACCTCAGTCTTCAACCTCTACTCTCTGTAACAGTGCTTCTTCACCTAAGTCTTCAATCTCTGCTCTCTGTAAGATCCTTCTGCAACCCAGTCTCCAAACTCTTCTCTCTGTAACAGTCCTTAATCCCCCAAGCCTCCAAACTCTACTCTCTGTAACAGGCCTTCTGCACCCCAGTCACCACACTCTGCTCTCTTTATCAGTCCATCTGCACACCAGTCTTCAACATCTGCTCTCTGCAACAATCCTTCTTCACCCAAGTCTCCAAACTCTGTTCGCTGCAACAGTCCTTGTGCAACCAAGTCTACCACATCTGCTCTCTGCAAAATTTCTTCTGTACCTAAGTCTAAAAACTCTGTTCTCTGCAATAATCCTTCTGCACCCCAGTCTCCAAACTCTGCTCTCTGTAACTGTCCTACAGCACCTCAATCGCCAACGTCTACTTTAAGCAACTGTCCTTCTGCACCTCAGTCTCCAACTTCTGCTCTCTGCAACATTTCTTCTGCACCCCAGTATCAAACCAATGCTCTCTGTAAAAGTCCGTCTGCACCCCAGTCTCCAACCTCTGCTTTCTCTAACGATCCTTCTGCACCCCAGTCTCGAACCTTCACTCTCTGTAACAGTCCTTCTGCATCTCAGTCTCCAAACTCTTTTCTCTGTAAGATACTTCTGAAACCCAGTCTCTAATGTCTCCTCTCTGTAACAGTCCTTCTGCACCCCAGTCTTTAACCACTGCTCTCTGCAAAAGTCCTTCTGCACCTCAGTCTCCAAACTCTGCTTTCTGCAAAAGTCCTTCTACAAACAAATCTCCAACTTCTGCTCTTGCAACATTTTTTCTGCATCCCAGTGCCAACCTGTGCTCTTTGTAAAAGTCCTTCTGCACCCCAGTCTCGAACCTCTGCTCTCTGTAACAATCCTTCTTTACCTAAGTCTCGAACCTCTGCTCTCTACAACGATCCTTTTGCACCCCAGTCTGAAAAATCTGCTAGCTGCAACAGTTTTTGTTAACCCCAGTCTGCAACAGTTCTACTGTACCTCAGTCTGAAAACTCTGCTCAATGCAATAATCAATTTGCACCCCAGTCTCCAACCTCTGCTTTCTGCAACAGTCCTTCTACACCCCGGTATACATACTCTGATGGCCCCAACGATCCTTCTGCACCCCAGTCTCCAAAATCTGTTCTCTACATCAGTTCTGATGAACCCCAGACTCCAACCTCTGCTCTCTAAAACAGTCCTTCTGTACCACAGTCTCTAACCTCTGTTCTCTGTAAGGGTCCTTATGCACCCCAGTATCCAACCTCTCCTTTCTGTATCAGTCGTTTTGAACCATAGTCTCCAAACTCTGCCCTCTGTAAGAGTTCTTCTGAAACTCAGTCTGCAAACTCTGCTCTCTGCAACAGTCCTTCTGCACCCCAGTCTCCATCCTCTGCTCTCTGCAACAGTCCTTTTCACCACAGTCTCCAACATCTTCTCTGTGCAACAGTCATTCTTCACCCCAGTCTTCAAACTTTGCTCTCTGTAACAGTCTTTCTGTACTGCATTCTCCATCCTCTGCTCACTGTAATGGTACTTCTGCACCCAAGTCTCCAACCTCTGCTTTCTTTGTCAGTCCTTCTGCACCCCAGTCTCCAACCTGTGCTCTGAGTATTGTCCTTCTGCACCTTAATCTCCAACCTCTGCTCTCTGCTACAGTCCTTCTAGACCCCAGTCTACAAAATCTGCTCTCTGTAACAATCCTTCTGCACCTCAGTCTCGAACGTCTGCTCTCTGCAACGGTCCTTCTGCACCTGAGTCTCCAATTTCTGCTCTGTATCAGTCCTGTACGCTTGTCTCCCACATATGCTCTCTGTAACAGTCCTTCTTCACCTCAGTCTTCAACCTCTGCTCTGTGTAACAGTCCTTCTGCACCCCAGTGTCCAACATCTGCTCTCTTCAACGATCCTTCTGCATCCCAGTCTCCAAACTCTGCTCTATGTAACAGTTCTTTTTCACCTCAGATTCCAAACTCTGCTCCACGTAAGATCCTTCTGCAAACCAGTCTCCAAACTCTGCACTCTGTAACAGCCCTTCTGCACCCCAGTCTCCAACCTCTGCTCTCTGTAACAGGCCTTCTGCACCCCGGTCTCCAAACTCTGCTATCTGTATCAGTCATGCTGCATGCCAGTCGCAAACATCTGCTCTTTGTAACAGTCCTTGTGCATCTCAGTCTCCTACATCTGCTCTCTGTGACAGGCCGTCAACACCCCAGATTCCAACTTCTGGTTTCTGCAACAGTTCTTCTACACACAAGTCTCCAACCTCTGGTGTGTGCAACAGTCCTTCTGCACCCCAGTCTCCAAACTCTGCTCTCTGTAACAATCCTTCTGTGCCTCAGTCTCCAACCTCTATTCTCTTTAACAGTCCTTCTTCACCTCACTCTCCAACATCTGCTCTTTGTAAATTCCTTCTCCAACCCAGTCTCCCAACACTGCCCTCTGTAACAGTCCTTCTCCACGCCTTCTCTCAACTCTCCTCTCTGTAACAGGCCTTCTGCACCCCAGTCTCCAAAGTCTGTTCTCTATAACAATCCATCTGCACCCCAGTCTCCAACCTCTGCGCTCTGTAACAGTCCTGCTGCACCTCGGTCTACAATCTCTGCTCTCTGTAAGATCCTTCTGCAACCTTGTCTAAAAACTTCTCTCTGTAACAGTCCTTCTGCACCTCATTCTCATAACTCTGTTCTTTCAACACTCATTCTGCACCACAGTCGCCAACCCCTACTCTCTGTAACAATCCTTCTGTACCGCAGTCTCCAAACTCTTCTCTCTGTAACGGTCCAACCTCTGCTTTCTGTATCAGTCCTTCTGCACCCCATTCTACAATCTCTGCTCTCTGTAACAGTTTTTCTGCACCTCATATCCAAACTCTGCTATCTGCAACAGTCCTTATGCACCCCAGTCTCCAACCTCTGCTGTCTGCAAATTTCCTGCTGCACCCCAGTCTGCAACGTGTGCTCTGTGTAACAGTCCTTCTGCTGCAAAGTCTCCAAACGCTGCTCTCTGTAACAGTTCTTCTCCACCTCAGTCTTCAACCTCTGCTCTACGAAAGAGTCCTTCTGCACCGCAGTGTCATACATCTGCCCTCTAAACAGTCCTTCTGCACCCCAGTCTCCAACATCTACTCTCTGAAACAGTCCTTCTGCACCCCAGTGAACATACTCTGCTCTCTGCAACGATCCTTCTGCACCCCAATCTCCAACCTCTGCTGTCAGAAAGACCTTTATGACCCCAGTTTCCAAACTCTGCTCTCTGTAATATTCCTTCTCCATGCCAGTCTCAAGCCTCTGCTTTCTGAAACGGTCCTGCTGCACCCCAGTCTCCAAACTCTGTACTCTGCAACAGTCCTTCTGCTCCCAGTCTCCAAACTCTGCTCTCTGTAAAAGTCCTTCTGTACTGCAGTCTCCAAACTCTGCTCTCTGTAAAGGTCCTTTTGCACGCCAGTTTCCAACCTCTGCTTTTGTTCTTCGTCCTTCTGCACCTCAGTCTCCAACCTCTGCTCTCTTCAAAGTCTTTCTGCACCCCATTCTACAAATTCTTCTCTCTTAAACAGTCCTTCTGAACAACAGTATCCAACATCTGCTCTCTGAAAAAGGCCTTGTGTACCCTAGACTCCAACCTCTGTTTTCTGGAACAGTCCTTATGTACTGCAGTCTCCAACTTCTGCTCTCTGCGATGAACATTCTGCACCCCAGTCTCAAATATCTGCTCTCTACAAAAGCTCTTATGCACCTCAGTCTGAAAATTTTGCTCTCTGCAACAATCCTTCTGCACCCAAGTCTTCAACATCTGCTCTCTGTAACAGTCCTTCTGCACCTCAGTCTCCAAACTCTGCTCTATATAAGATCCTTCTGCAACACAGTCTCCAAAATTTGGTCCCTGTAACAGTCATTCTGCACTTCAGTCTCCAACCTCTGCTCTCTGTAACACTCGATCTACACCTCAGTCTGAAACCTCTTCTCTCTGCAGGATCCTTCTGAACCCCAGTCTCCAACCACTGCTCTCTGTAACAGTCCTCCTTCATTTTAGTCTCCAAACTCTGCTCTCTGTAAGATCTATTTGCCACCCAGTCTCCTAACTCTGCTCTCTATAACAGTCATTCCGTACGCCAGTCTTCTACCTCTGCTCTCTTTAACAGGTCTTCTGCACCCCAGTCTCCAAACACTGCTCTCTGTAACAGGCCTTCTGCACCCAAGTCTCCAAACTCTTCTCTCTGCAACAATCATTCTACACCTCAGTCTCCAACATCTGCTCTCTGTAAGATCCTTCTGCAACCCAGTCTCCCAACTCTGCCCTCACTAACAGTCCTTCTGCACACCTTCTCCCAACACTCCTCTCTTTAACAGGCCGTTTTGCACCCCAGTCTCCAAAGTCTGTTCTCTATAAGAAGCCTTCTACACCCCAGTCTCCAGCCTCTGCTCTCTGAAACAGTCCTTCTGCACCCCAATCTCCAACCTGTGGTCTCTACAACAGTCCTTCTGCACTTCAGTCTTAAAAAGCTGTTCTCTGCTACGATCCTTTTGTACCTCAGTCTCCAACCTCTACTCTCTGTAACAGTCGTTCTGCACCTGGGTCCCCAACATCTCCTCTCTGTTAGATCCTTCTTCAACCCAGTCTCCAAACTCTGTGATCTGTAACAGTCATTCTAGGGCCCTTCTCCACACTCTGCTCTCCATAACAGGCCTTCTGAACCCCAGTCTCCAAACTCTGCTCTCTGTAACAGTCTTTTTCCACCTCATTCTCCAAACTCTGCTCTCTGCAACGATCCTTCTGCATCCCAATCTCCAAAGTCTCCTCTTCTCAACAGTCCTTCTGCACCTCAGTCTCCAAATTCTGCTCTCTGCAACAGTCCTTCAACACCCCAGTCTTCAACCTCTTCTCTGTGTAACAGTCCTTCTGCACCCCAGTCTCCAACCTTTGCTCTCTGTAACAATCCTTCCGCACCCCAGTCTCCAACCTTTGCTCTCCGTGTTAGTCCTTCTGCACCATATTCTCCAACCTCTGCTCTCTGTTACAGTCTTTCTATACTGCAGTCTCCAACCTCTGCTCTCTGTAACGGTCCCTCTACCCCAATTTCCAACCTCTGCTTTTTGTAACAGTCTTTCTGTACCTCAGTCACTAAACTCTGCTCTCTGTAACAGTCCTGATGCACCTCAGTCTCCAACCTCTGCTCTCTTTTACAGTCCTTCTGCACCTTAGTCTGAAACCTCTGCTCTCTGCACGATCCTTCTGCACCCCAGTCTCCAATCACTGCTCTCTGTAATATTCATCCTGCACCACAGTCACCAACCACTGCTCTCTGTAAGATCCTTCTGCAACCCAGCCTCAAAACTCTGCTCTCTATAACAGTCCTTCTGCAACCCAGTCTCCAAACTCTACTCTCTGTTGCAGGCCTTATGCACCCCAGTCTCCAAACTCTACTCTCTTAAACAGTCTTTCTGCACGCCAGTCTTCAACCTCTGCTCTCTTTAACTGTCCTTCTGCACCCCAGTCTCACACCTCTGCTTTCTGTATCATAATTCTTCACCCGAGTCTCCAAAGTCTGCTCTGTGTAACAGTCATTCTGCATCTCAGTCTCAAACCTCTGCTCTCTGCAACAGGCCTTGTGCACCCCAGTCTCCTACCTCTGCTATCTGCAACATTCCTTCTGCACCCCAGTTTCCAACCTGTGTTCTCTGTAACAGTCCTTCTGCACCGCAGTCTCCCATCTCTTCTCTCTGTAAGGATCCTTCTGCAGCCAAGTCTCCACCTCTGCTCTCTTCAACGATCCTTCTGCACCCCAGTCTCCAAACTCTACTCTCTGTAACTTTTTTTCTGCACCTCCGTCTCCAACCTCTGCTCTCTGCAACCGTCCTTCTGCACCCCTGTCTCCAACCTCTGCTCTCTGCAACGATCTGTATGCACCCAAGTCTCCAACATCTGCTCTCTGTAACGGTCCTTCTGCACCCCAGTCTCAAACCTCTGCTGTCTGTGTAAGTCCTTCTGAACCACGGTTTCCAACCTATGCTCTCTGTAACAGTCCTTCTGCACCTCTGACTCCAACCTCTGAACTCTGTAGCTTTACTCGTGCACCCCATTCTCTAACCTCTGCTCTCTGTAACAGTACTTCGGCACCCCATTCTCTAACCTCTGATCTCTGCAACAGTCCTTCTGTAACACAGTCTCCAACCTCTGCTCTCTGTAACGGTCCTCCTGCACCCCAGTTTCAACCTCTGCTTTCTGTATCAGTAATTCTGCACCCCAGTCTCAAACTTTTGCTCTCTATAACATTCTTTCTGCACCTCAGTCTCCAACCTCTTCTCTCTGCGACAGTTCTTCTGCACCCCAGTCTCCAAACTCTGCTTTCTGCAACAGCTCTTCTGATCCCCATTCTCCAACATTCATACTCTGAAACAATTCATCTATAAACTATTCTCCAAACTCTGCTCTCTGTAACAGTCCTCCTGTATTGCAGTCTCCGAACTCTACTCTCTGCGATGGTCCTTCTGCACCCTAGTCTCCAACCTCTGCTTTCTGTATCAGTCTTTCTGAAACCCAGTCTCTAACCTCTGCTCTCTGTAACAGTCCTTCTGCACCTCAGTCTCCAAATTCTGCTCTGTGAAACAGTCCTTCTGCACCCCAGTCTCCAACCTCTGTAATTTCCAAAATTCCCTCTGCACTTCAGTCTGAAAACTCGGTTCTCTGCAACGATCCTTCTGCACCCCAGTCTCCAAACTTTGCTCTCTGTAACAGTCCTGTTCGACCTCAGTCTCTTTGTAACAGTCCTTATGCACCCCAGTGTCAAACCTCTGCTCTGTGCAACAGTTCGTCTGAAACACAGTCTCCAACATCTGCTCTATGAATGATCCTTCTGCACCCCAGTCTCCAAACTCCGATCTCCGTAACAGTCCTTCTTCACCCGAGTCTCGAAACTTTTCTCTCTGTAACAATCTTTCTGCACGTCAGTCTCCAACATCTGCTCTCTGCAACTGTCCTTCTGCACCCCATTCTCCAACCTCTGTTGTCTGCTAGAGTACTTCAGCATGTCAGTCTCCAAACTCTGCTCTCTGCAAAAATCCTTCTGCACCCCAGTCTCCAACCATTGCTCTCGGTAACATTTCTTCTGCACCTAAGTCTCCAAACTCTTCTCTATGTAAGATTCTTCTGCCACCCAGTCTCCAAACTATGCTCTCTGTAATAGTCCTTCTGCACCCC
>NW_027525414.1:0-19809 GCF_052094955.1 Ictidomys tridecemlineatus | reverse complement strand
CTCTGTAATAGAGTTTGAAATCTGGTATCGCTATACCGCCTGATTCACACTTCCTGCTTAAAATTGCTTTTGCTATTCTGGGTCTTTTATTTTTCCATATGAATTTCATGATTGCTTTATCTATTTCTACAAGAAATGCCATTGGGATTTTGATTGGCATTGCATTAAACCTATAGAGAACTTTTGGTAATATCGCCATTTTGATAATGTTAGTTCTGCCTATCCATGAACAGGGTATATTTTTCCATCTTCTAAGATCTTCTTCTACTTCTCTTTTTAGGGTTCTGTAGTTTTCATTGTATAAATCTTTCACCTCTTTTGTTAGGTTGATTCCCAAGTATTTTATTTTTTTGGAGGATATTGTGAATGGGGTAGTTTTCCTCATTTCCGTTTCAGAGGTTTTGTCGCTGATATACAGAAATGCCTTTGATTTATGCGTGTTGATTTTATATCCTGCCACTTTGCTGAATTCATTTATTAGTTCTAGTAGTTTCTTTGTAGACCCTTTTGGATCTTCTAAGTATAGTATCATGTCATCTGCAAATAGTGATAATTTAAGTTCTTCTTTTCCTATTTTTATGCCTTTAATTTCTTTCGTCTGTCTAATTGCTCTGGCCAGTGTTTCGAGAACTATATTGAATAGAAGTGGTGATAGAGGGCATCCCTGTCTTGTTCCAGATTTTAGAGGGAATGCCTTCAACTTTTGTCCATTCAGAATGATGTTAGCCTGAGGCTTAGCATAGATAGCTTTTACAATGTCAAGGTACGTTCCTGTTATCCCTAGTTTTTCAAGTGTTTTGAACATAAAGGGATGCTGTACTTTGTCGAATGCTTTCTCTGCATCTATTGAGATGATCATATGGTTCTTATCTTTAAGTCTATTGATGTGGTGAATAACATTTATTGATTTCCGTATATTGAACCAGCCTTGCATACCAGGGATGAATCCTACTTGATCATGGTGCACAATTTTTTTGATGTGTTTTTGTATTCGATTCGCCAGAATTTTATTGAGGATTTTTGCATCTAGGTTCATTAGAGATATTGGTCTGTAGTTTTCTTTCTTTGAGGTGTCTTTGTCTGGTTTCGGAATCAGGGTGATGTTGGCCTCATAGAATGAATTTGGAAGAGCTCCCTCTTTTTCTATTTCCTGAAATAACTTGAAAAGTATTGGTATTAATTCTTCTTTAAAGGTTTTGTAAAACTCTGCTGTATACCCATCTGGTCCTGGGCTTTTCTTGGTAGGTAGTCTTTTGATGGCTTCTTCAATTTCATCCATTGATATTGGTCTGTTCAAATTGTGTGTATCCTCCTGACTCAGTCTGGGCAAATCATATGACTTAAGAAATTTATCAATGTCTTCACTATCTTCTATTTTATTGGAATATAGGTTTTCAAAATAATTTCTAATTGTCTTCTGTATTTCTGTAGCATCTGTTGTGATATTGCCTTTTTCATCCCGTATGTTAGTAATTTGAGTACTCTCTCTTCTTCTCTTTGTTAGCATGGCTAAAGGTCTGTCGATCTTATTTATTTTTTCAAAGAACCAACTTTTAGTTTTGTTAATTTTTTCAATAGTTTCTTTTGTTTCAATTTCATTAATTTCCGCTCTGATTTTAATTATTTCTTGCCTTCTGCTACATTTGCTGTTGTTTTGCTCTTCCTTTTCTAGGGCTTTGAGATGAAGTGTGAGCTCATTTATTTGTTGGTTTTTTCTTTTTTTGAGGAATGACCACCAGGCGATGAATTTTCCTCTTAAAACTGCTTTCATTGTGTCCCATAGATTCCGATATGTTGTGTCTGTATTTTCATTTATCCCTAAGAATTTTTTGATTTCCTCCTTTATGTCTTCTGTAACCCATTGATCATTCAGTAACATATTGTTCATTTTCCATGCGATGTAGGATTTTTCCTTCCTTCTTTTATCATTGATTTCCAGTTTCATTCCATTATGATCAGATAAAATGCATGGTATTATCTCCACCGCTTTATATTTACTGAGGGTTGCCCTGTGGCATAATATATGGTCTATTTTTGAGAAGGATCCATGTGCTGCTGAGAAAAATGTATATCCATTTGATGATGGTTGATATATTCTATATATGTCAGTTAAGTCTAGGTTATTGATTGTGGTATTGAGTTCTATAGTTTCCTTATTCAACTTTTGTTTGGAGGATCTGTCCAATGGTGAGAGAGGTGTGTTGAAGTCACCAATAATTATTGTGTTGTCGTCTATTTGATTCTTGAACTTGAGGAGAATTTGTTTTATGAATGTTGCAGCGCCATTATTTGGTGCATAAATATTGATAATTGTTATGTCTTGTTGGTGAATGGTTCCTTTTAACAGTATATAATGTCCTTCTTTATCCCTTTTGATTAACTTAGTCTTGAAGTCGATTTTATTCGATATGAGGATGGCCACCCCTGCTTGCTTACGAGGACCGTGTGCGTGGTATATTTTTTCCCATCCTTTCACCTTCAGCCTGTGTATGTCTTTTCCAATCAGATGTGTCTCCTGGAGGCAGCATATTGTTGGATTTGTTTTTTTAATCCATGATATCAGCCTATGTCGCTTTATTGGAGAGTTTAAGCCATTAACATTCAGAGTTACTATTGATATATGGTTTGTACTTCCATCCATGTTTGATTATTTATCGTTTTTTTTTTTTAAAAATTAGTTTGTTTTTCCATGATTATTTTTCCCCCTCGCCCTCTGTCTTTACCGAGGCACTTCCCTCTGATGGTTTTGGTTATTGTTTTTCATTTCTTCCTCGTGTAGTGTTTTGCTCAAAATGCTTTGCAATGCTGGTTTTCTGGCTGCAAATTCTTTTAACTTTTGTTTATCATGAAAGATTTTTATTTCGTTGTCATACCTGAAGCTTAATTTTGCTGGATACAGAATTCTTGGTTGGCATCCATTGTCTTTCAGTGTTTGAAATACATTGTTCCATGACCTTCTTGCTTTCAGTGTCTGTGATGAAAAATCCGTTGTTAACCTTATTGGTTTACCCCTGAATGTAATCTGTCTCCTTTCTCTTGTAGCTTTTAATATTTTCTCTTTGTTCTGTATATTGGATATCTTCATAACAATGTGTCTTGGCGTTGGTCTACTGTTATTTTGTGTGCTCGGTGTCCTGTATGCATCTTCAATTTGTATATCTGTTTCCTTTTTTATTTCTGGAAAGTTTTCTGTAATTATTTCATTCAGCAGGTTACTCATTCCCTTGGTTTGAATCTCTGTACCTTCTTCTATCCCGATGACTCGTAAGTTTGGCTTTTTTATGTTATCCCATAACTCTTGGATGTTTTTCTCGTGATTTTTTACCAGCCTTTCTGAGTTGGCTAGACTCTTTTCAAGATTAAATAATTTGTCTTCATTATCTGACGTTCTGGTTTCTACTTGCTCTACTCTGTTAGTGATACTCTCAATTGAGTTTTTAATTTGGTTTATAGTTTCCTTCATTTCCAAGATTATGGTTTGATTCTTTTTTATAATCTCTATCTCCTGATAAAGGTGCTTAACTTCTTCTTTTATCTGTTTGTGTAATACATTCTCAATGTGTTCTTTTGTTGCTTGAATTTGCTGTCTCGTATCCTCTTTAAGGTTCCATTCCATCTGTCTAAGGTGTTCCTTGAGTTCTTTATATGACCATTTTTCTGATGACTCTAGGTCCTCCTGAATATTTAGGCTGTCCTGCATTGTTTGTACTCCTTTTCTTCCTTGCTTTTTGAAGCTGCTCATGTTACTTCTTGTTCTGTTTGACTGCTGAGTTACTGTTTACTCCTATAAATTTATTTGATGCTTGGGAGGAAAGGTATTAGAAGGGAATGGAAAAAGTCACTAAAGAGAATGAGAGTAAGCAGGTAGAATTCAAGGAAGGGGGGATAAGATAATTGAAAAGAAATGAAAAGAGAAAAGAAGAAAAAAATAGGAAATAAAAAAAGAAAAAAAAATTTTTAAATAATAAAAAAAATTAAAATTGGAAGAAAAAAAATTTAAAAAAAAATTGTAAAAAAAAAAAATTAAAAAAACAAGAAAAATGAAACTGAAAGAAAACCCCAAATCAAAATTAAAAAAACAACATCAACAACAACAATAACGACAACAAAAAACAAGAACAACAACAACAAAAAAACTAATAAATGCAGTCTTAGAGTTTGATTAACTTCTCTTCCAGTAGGTGGCGCTGTGACCACCAGGCCAAGTTTCTCCTATCAATACGCGGAAACCAATCACTGTGCAGCAGCTCCTCCTCCCAGACTGGGCGAGTCTCCAATCCTGGGTGCCTAGGGCGTCCTCTTGTGTCTAGTCACTTCCCCACTTTTCCTCTAGCCAGGCCCCTCTCACGGGTGCTGCTCACCACAATACTGGGTACACACCATGTCTGCTGCTCCCGGGAGCCCTGTTGTCATGAATGACTGGGCACACTCTTCCAGTTTGCCATTCCCTCAGACCCTAAGTTTGTAGAGCTTGGGGCTGAGAATCCTCAGCGAATTTTACTGCCCCTCCGGTAGCCACACCCCCGGTAGCTGGTGCAAGAGACCTCAGCTGTCTGCACTGGTGGGAGCGGTAGTCCCGCGCCGGCGGGTCCCGCGCCACCTCTAATTCCCTTGGTCTGGCTACCGTGCTCACGGGAGAGCTGGGAGAGGCCCTTACAGGAGAGCTGAGATTGGCCCTTAAGGTTTCCCCGATGTGTGGAGAGGGAAGGCTAGCGAATTACACACCTGTAGCCGCAGGTTTCAATGAAGTTATCCTCTGCCGCAGTCTGATGACGTCAGTTGTCTGCCATGGTGGTATCTCTTGCAAATGGCGACAGTTTGTTTCCCTTTGCCAGGTGACCAATGCAACGGGTGGGTCCTTACTGTCTCTCCCAAGCCCCGTTTCAAACCTGTGGCCACTACCTATGAAGGCTCGGTTGGCAATTACCTCCGTAGGATCAGAAGGGCTGACCGGTTGTTTCAGCCGGATGGATTAGTGCTGAGTCACAGCTGTTTGTCTGCGGGAAGCAGGCGAACGGGAGCTTGAATTCAGCCGATCCAGGTTCAGTGTGTGTTCTGAGAGGCCCAGAATGCTCGTTACAGATCCACGTCAGCTCAGCATTGCCTAGTGATCCTGAGCAAACAGAGTTAGGCTGTTTACGACTCCCTATACCTGCACAGCTGAAGAGGTCAGAGACTTGATCTCTCCGCGCCCGCCGCCATGTTGGAATCCCCTTGGCAACCCCTTTCCATGAAAGTGATTTTCGCCAGTCTTTGTTTAGGGCTACATCAACAGCAAACAAACCATAGAGAGAGAACTTGAAACTTCTTTATTGTGTCAAGTTTCAAAGAGCTAGCACAAACCGTGTTTGATTTAGAGTTCCAAATACATGTATCCCTATAGGAGAAAACAGAGTGAAACCTAAAAATGAAAACGGTTACTGCAAACGAACGGTTTAACCTAGAAGAACGAAATTTGGTGAGCCAAGTGGTTTTGGTGTACTAATCATTACCTGAAAGAATCATCAAGATTGGGAAAAAAAATGTTTGCTGAGATTTCAGGCAACTCGTAGTTTTTTGGAAGCTTGGCAACCCTTTTCCATGAAAGGGATTTTCGCCAGTCTCTGCTTAGGGCTACATCAACAGCAAACAAAGCATAGGACAGAACTTGAAACTGCTTTATTGTGTCAAGTTTCAAAGAGCTAGCACAAACCGTGTTTTGATTTAGAGTTCCAAATACATGTATCCCTATAGGAGAAAACAGAGTGAAACCTAAAAATGAAAACGGTTACTGCAAACGAACGGTTTAATCTAGAAGAACGAAATTTGGTGAGCCAAGTGGTTTTGGTGTACTGATCATTACCTGAAAGAATCATCAAGATTGGGTGAAAAAATGTTTGCTGAGATTTCAGGCAACTCGTAGTTTTTTGGAAGCTTGGCAACCCCTTTCCATGAAAGTGATTTTCGCCAGTCTCTGCTTAGGGCTACATCAACAGCAAACAAAGCATAGAGATAGAACTTGAAACTGCTTTATTGTGTCAAGTTTCAAAGAGCTAGCACAAACCGTGTTTGATTTAGAGTTCTAAATACATGTATCCCAATAGGAGAAAACAGAGTGAAACCTAAAAATGAAAACGGTTACTGCAAATGAACGGTTTAACCTAGAAGAACGAAATTTGGTGAGCCAAGTGGTTTTGGTGAACTGATCATTACCTGAAAGAATCATCAAGATTGGGTGAAAAAATGTTTGCTGAGATTTCAGGCAACTCGTAGTTTTTTGGAAGCTTGGCAACCCCTTTACATTAAAGTGATTTTCGCCAGTCTCTGCTTAGGGCTACATCAACAGCAAACAAAGCATAGAGATAGAACTTGAAACTTCTTTATTGTGTCAAGTTTCAAAGAGCTTGCACAAACCGTGTTTGATTTAGAGTTCCAAATACATGTATCCCTGTAGGAGAAAACAGGGTGAAACCTAAAAATGAAAACGGTTACTGCAAACGATCGGTTTAATTTAGAAGAACGAAATTTGGTGAGCCAAGTGGTGTTGGTGTACTGATCATTACCTGAAAGAATCATCAAGATTGGGTGAAAAAAGGTTTGCTGAGATTTCAGGCAACTCGTAGTTTTTTGGAAGCTTGGCAACCCCTTTCCATGAAAGTGATTTTCGGCAGTCTCTGCTTAGGGCTACATCAACAGCAAACAAAGCATAGAGATGGAACTTGAAACTGATTTATTGTGTCAAGTTTCAAAGAGCTAGCACAAACCGTGTTTGATTTAGAGTTCCAAATACATGTATCCCTATAGGAGAAAATAGAGTGAAACATTAAAATTAAAACGGTTACTGCAAACGAACGGTTTAACCTAGAAAAACGAAATTTGGTGAGCCAAGTGGTTTTGGTGTACTGATCATTATCTGAAAGAATCATCAAGATTGGGTAAAGAAATGTTTGCTGAGATTTCAGGCAACTCGTAGTTTTTTGGAAGATTTGCAACCCCTTTCCATGAAAGAGATTTTCGCCAGTCTCTGCTTAGGGCTACATCAACAGCAAACAAACGGTAGAGATAGAACTTGAAACTGCTTTATTGTGTCAAGTTTCAAAGAGCTAGCACAAACCGTGTTTGATTTAGAGTTCCAAATACATGTATCCCTATAGGAGAAAACAGAGTGAAACCTAAAAATGAAAACGGTTACTGCAAACGAACGGTTTAACCTAGAAGAACGAAATTTGGTGAGCCAAGTGGTTTTGGGGTACTGATCATTACCTGAAAGAATCATCAAGATTGGGTGAAAAAATTTTTGCTGAGATTTCAGGCAACTAGTAGTTTTCTGGAAGCTTGGCAACCCCTTTCCATGAAAGTGATTTCGCCAGTCTTTGTTTAGGGCTACATCAACAGCAAACAAACCATAGAGAGAGAACTTGAAACTTCTTTATTGTGTCAAGTTTCAAAGAGCTAGCACAAACCGTGTTTGATTTAGAGTTCCAAATACATGTATCCCTATAGGAGCAAACAGAGTGAAACCTAAAAATGAAAACGGTTACTGCAAACGAACGGTTTAACCTAGAAGAACGAAATTTGGTGAGCCAAGTGGTTTTGGTGTACTGATCATTACCTGAAAGAATCATCAAGATTGGGAAATAAAAAATGTTTGCTGAGATTTCAGGCAACTCGTAGTTTTTTGGAAGCTTGGCAACCCTTTTCCATGAAAGGGATTTTCGCCAGTCTCTGCTAAGGGCTACATCAACAGCAAACTAAGCATAGGACAGAACTTGAAACTGCTTTATTGTGTCAAGTTTCAAAGAGCTAGCACAAACCGTGTTTGATTTAGAGTTCCAAATACATGTATCCCTATAGGAGAAAACAGAGTGAAACCTAAAAATGAAAACGGTTACTGCAAACGATCGGTTTAACCTAGAAGAACGAAATTTGGTGAGCCAAGTGGTTTTGGTGTACTGATCATTACCTGAAAGAATCATCAAGATTGGGTGAAAAAATGTTTGCTGAGATTTCAGGCAACTCGTAGTTTTTTGGAAGCTTGGCAACCCCTTTCCATGAAAGTGATTTTCGCCAGTCTCTGCTTAGGGCTACATCAACAGCAAACAAACCATAGAGATAGAACTTGAAACTGCTTTATTGTGTCAAGTTTCAAAGCGCTAGCACAAACCGTGTTTGATTTAGAGTTCCAAATACATGTATCCCTATAGGAGAAAATAGAGTGAAACATAAAAATTAAAACGGTTACTGCAAACGAACGGTTTAACCTAGAAGAACGAAATTTGGTGAGCCAAGTGGTTTTGGTGTACTGATCATTATCTGAAAGAATCATCAAGATTGGGTAAAAAAATGTTTGCTGAGATTTCAGGCAACTCGTAGTTTTTTGGAAGCTTGGCAACCCCTTTCCATGAAAGTGATTTTCGCCAATCTCTGCTTAGGGCTACATCAACAGCAAACAAACCATAGAGATAGAACTTGAAACTGCTTTATTGTGTCAAGTTTCAAAGAGCTAGCACAAACCGTGTTTGATTTAGAGTTCCAAATACATGTATCCCTATAGGAGAAAACAGAGTGAAACCTAAAAATGAAAACGGTTACTGCAAACGAACGGTTTAACCTAGAAGAACGAAATTTGGTGAGCCAAGTGGTGTTGGTGTACTGATCATTAACTGAAAGAATCATCAAGATTGGGTGAAAAAATGTTTGCTGAGATTTCAGGCAACTCGTAGTTTTTTGGAAGCTTGGCAACCCCTTTCCATGAAAGGGATTTTCGCCAGTCTCTGCTTAGGGCTACATCAACAGCAAACAAAGTATAGAGATAGAACTTGAAACTGCTTTATTGTGTCAAGTTTCTAAGAGCTAGCACAAACGGTGTTTGATTTAGAGTTCCAAATACATGTATCCCTATAGGAGAAAACAGAGTGAAACCTAAAAATGAAAACGGTTACTTTAAACGAACGGTTTAACCTAGAAGAACGAAATTTGGTCAGCCAAGTGGTTTTGGTGTACGGATCATTACCTGAAAGAATCATCAAGATTGGGTGAAAAAATGTTTGCTGAGATTTCATGCAAGTCGTAGTTTTTTGGAAGCTTGGCAACCCCTTTCCATGAAAGTGATTTTCGCCAGTCTCTGCTTAGGGCTACATCAACAGCAAACAAACCATAGAGATAGAACTTGAAACTGCTTTATTGTGTCAAGTTTCAAAGAGCTAGCACAAACCGTGTTTGATTTAGAGTTCCAAATACATGTATCCCTATAGGAGAAAACAGAGTGAAACCTAAAAATGAAAACGGTTACTGCAAACGAACGGTTTAACCTAGAAAAACGAAATTTGGTGAGCCAAGTGGTTTTGGTGTACTGATCATTACCTGAAAGAAACATCAAGATTGGGTGAAAAAATGTTTGCTGAGATTTCAGGCAAGTCGTAGTTTTTTGGAAGCTTGGCAACCCCTTTCCATGAAAGTGATTTTCGCCAGTCTCTTCTTAGGGCTACATCAACAGCAAACAAACCATAGAGATAGAACTTGAAACTGCTTTATTGTGTCAAGTTTCAAAGAGCTAGCACAAACCGTGTTTGATTTAGAGTTCCAAATACATGTATCCCTATAGGCGAAAACAGAGTGAAACCTAAAAATGAAAACGGTTACTGCAAACGAACGGTTTAACCTAGAAGGACGAAATTTGGTGAGCCAAGTGGTGTTGGTGTACTGATCATTACCTGAAAGAATCATCAAGATTGGGTGAAAAAATGTTTGCTTAGATTTCAGGCAACTCGTAGTTTTTTGGAAGCTTGGCAACCCCTTTCCATGAAAGTGATTTTCGCCAGTCTCTGCTTAGGGCTACATCAACAGCAAACAAAGCATAGAGATAGAACTTGAAACTGCTTTATTGTGTCAAGTTTCAAAGAGCTAGCACAAACCGTGTTTGATTTAGAGTTCCAAATACATGTATCCCTATAGGAGAAAACAGAGTGAAACCTAAAAATGAAAACGGTTACTGCAAACGAACGGTTTAACCTAGAAGAACGAAATTTAATCAGCCAAGTGGTTTTGGTGTACTGATCATTACCTGAAAGAATCATCAAGATTGGGTGAAAAAATGTTTGCTGAGATTTCTGGAAACTCGTAGTTTTTTGGAAGCTTCGCAACCCCTTTCCATGAAAGTGATTTTCGCCAGTCTCTGCTTTGGCTACATCAACAGCAAACAAACCATAGAGAGAGAACTTGAAAATGCTTTATTGTGTCAAGTTTCAAAGAGCTAGCACGAACCGTGTTTGATTTAGAGTTCCAAATACATGTATCCCTATAGGAGAAAACAGAGTGAAACCTAAAAATGAAAACGGTTACTGCAAATGAACGGTTTAATATAGAAGAACAAAATTTGGTGAGCCAAGTGGTTTTGGTGTACTGATCATTACCTGAAAGAATCATCAAGATTGGGTGAAAAAATGTTTGCTGAGAATTCAGGCAACTCGTAGTTTTTTGGAAGCTTGGCAACCCATTTCCATGAAAGGGATTTTCGCCAGTCTCTGCTTAGGGCTACATCAACAGCAAACAAAGCATAGAGATAGAACTTGAAACTGCTTTATTGTGTCAAGTTTCAAAGAGCTAGCACAAACCGTGTTTGATTTAGAGTTCCAAATACATGTATCCCTATAGGAGAAAACACAGTGAAACCTAAAAATGAAAACGGTTACTGCAAATGAACGGTTTAACCTAGAAGAACGAAATTTGGTGAGCCACGTGCTTTTGGTGTACTGATCATTACCTGAAAGAATCATCAAGATTGGGTGAAAAAATGTCTGCTGAGATTTCAGGGAACTCGTAGTTTTTTGGAAGCTCGGCAACCCCTTTCCATGAAAGTAATTTTTGCCAGGCTCTGATTAGGGCTATATCAACAACAAACAAACCATAGAGAGAGAACTTGAAACTGCTTTATTGTGTCAAGTTTCAAAGAGCTAGCACAAACCGTGTTTTATTTAGAGTTCCAAATACATGTATCCCTATAGGAGAAAACAGAGTGAAACCTAAAAATGAAAACAGTTACTGCAAACGAAAGGTTTAACCTAGAAGAACGAAATTTGGTGAGCCAAGTGGTTTTGGTGTACTGATCATTACCTGAAATAATCATCAAGATTGGGTGAAAAAATGTTTGCTGTGAATTCAGGCAACTCGTAGTTTTTTGGAAGCTTGGCAACCCCTTTCCATGAAAGTGATTTTCGCCAGTCTCTGCTTAGGGCTACATAAACAGCAAACAAACCATAGAGATAAAACTGGAAACTGCTTTATTGTGTCAAGTTTCAAAAAACTAGGAAAAACCGTGTTTGATTTAGAGTTCCAAATACATTATCCCTATAGGAGAAAACAGAGTGAAACCTAAAAATGAAAACGGTTACTGCAAAAGAACGGTTTAACCTAGAAGAACGAAATTTGGTGAGCCAAGTGGTTTTGGTGTACTGATCATTACCTGAAAGAATCATCAAGATTGGGTGAAAAAATGTTTGCTATGAATTCAGGCAACTCGTAGTTTTTTGGAAGCTTGGCAACCCCTTTCCATGAAAGTGATTTTCGCCAGTCTCTGCTTAGGGCTACATAAACAGCAAACAAACCATAGAGATAAAACTGGAAACTGCTTTATTGTGTCAAGTTTCAAAGAGCTAGCACCAACCGTGTTTTATTTAGAGTTCCAAATACATGTATCCCTGTAGGAGAAAACAGAGTGAAACCTAAAAATGAAATCGGTTACTGCAAATGAACGGTTTAACCTAGAAGAACGAAATTTGGTGACCCAAGTGGCTTTGGAGTACTGATCATTACTAGAAAGAATCATCAAGATTGGGTGAAAAAATGTTTGCGGAGATTTCAGGCATCTCGTATTTTTTTGGAAGCTTGGCAACCCCTTTCCATGAAAGTGATTTTCGCCAGTCTCTGCTTAGGGCTACATCAACAGCAAACAACGCATAGAGATAGAACTTGAAACTGCTTTATTGTGTCAAGTTTCAAAGAGCTAGCACAAACCGTGTTTGATTTAGAGTTCCAAATACATGTATCCCTATAGGAGAAAACAGAGTGAAACCTAAAAATGAAAACGCTTACTGCAAACGAACGGTTAAACCTAGAAGAACGAAATTTGGTGAGCAAGTGGTTTTGGTGTACTTATCATTACCTGAAAGAATCATCAAGATTGGGTGAAAAAATGTTTGCTGAATTTTGAGGCAACTCGTAGTTTTCTGGAAGCTTGGCAAACCCTTTCCATGAAAGTGATTTTCGCCAGACTCTGTTTAGGGCTACATCAACAGCAAACAAAGCGTAGAGATAGAACTTGAAACTGCTTTATTGTGTCAAGTTTCAAAGAGCTAGCACAAACCGTGTTTGATTTAGAGTTCCAAATACATGTATCCCTATAGGAGAAAACAGAGTGAAACCTAAAAATGAAAACGGTTACTGCAAACGAACGGTTTACACTAGAAGAAACAAATTTGGTGAGCCAAGTGGTTTTGGTGTACTGATCATTACCTGAAAGAATCATCAAGATTGGGTGAAAAAATGTTTGCTGAGATTTGAGGCAACTCGTAGTTTTTTGGAAGCTTGGCAACCCCTTTCCATTAAAGTGATTTCCGCCAGTCTCTGTTTAGGGCTACATCAACAGAAAACAAAGCATAGAAATAGAACTTGAAACTGCTTTATTGTGTCAAGTTTCATAGAGCTACCACAAACCGTGTTTGATTTAGAGTTCCAAATACATGTATCCCTATAGGAGAAATCAGAGTGAAACCTAAAAATGAAAACGCTTACTGCAAACGAACGGTTTAACCTAGAAGAACGAAATTTGGTGAGCCAAGTGGTTTTCGTGTACTGATCATTACCTGAAGAAATCATCAAGAATGGGTGAGAAAATGTTTGCTTAGATGTCAGGCAACTCGTAGTTTTTTGGAAGCTTGGCAACCCCTTTCCATGAAAGTGATTTTCGCCAGTCTCTGCTTAGGGCTACATCAACAGCAAACAAAGCATAGAGATAGAACTGGAAACTGCTTTATTGTGTCAAGTTTCAAAGAGCTAGCACAAACCGTGTTTGATTTAGAGTTCCAAATACATGTATCCCTATAGGAAAAAACAGAGTGAAACCTAAAATTAAAAACGGTTACTGCAAACGAACGGTTTAACCTAGAAGAACGTAATTTGGTGAGCCAAGTGGTTTTGGTGTACTGATCATTACCTGAAAGAATCATCAAGATTGGGTGAAAAAATGTTTGCTGAGATTTGAGGCAACTCGTAGTTTTTTGGAAGCTTGGCAACCCCTTTCCATGAAAGTGATTTTCGCCAGACTCTGCTTAGGGCTACATCAAGAGCAAACAAAGCGTAGAGATAGAACTTGAAACTGCATTATTGTGTCAAGTTTCAAAGAGCTAGCACAAACCGTGTTTGATTTAGAGTTCCAAATACATGTATCCATATAGCAGAAAACAGAGTGAAACCTAAAAATTAAAACGGTTACTGCAAACGAACGGTTTACCCTAGAAGAACGAAATTTGGTGAGCCAAGTGGTTTTCGTGTACTGATCATTACCTGAAAGAATCATCAAGATTGGGGGAAAAAATGTTTGCTGAGATTTCAGGCAACTCGTAGTTTTTTGGAAGCTTGGCAACCCCTTTCCATGAAAGTGATTTTCGCCAGTCTCTGCTTAGGGCTACATCAACAGCAAACAAAGCATAGAGATAGAACTGGACACTGCTTTATTGTGTCAAGTTTCAAAGAGCTAGCAAAAACCGTGTTTGATTTAGAGTTCCAAATACATGTATCCCCATAGGAGAAAACAGAGTGAAACCTAAAAATGAAAACGGTTACTGCAAACGAACGGTTTAACCTAGAAGAACGAAATTTGGTGAGCCAAGTGGTTTTGGGGTACTGATCATTACCTGAAAGAACATCAAGATTGGGTGAAAAAATGTTTGCTTAGATTTCAGGCAACTCGTAGTTTTCTGGATGCTTGGCAACCCCTT
This sequence comes from Ictidomys tridecemlineatus, assembly GCF_052094955.1. Taxonomy (NCBI): domain Eukaryota; kingdom Metazoa; phylum Chordata; class Mammalia; order Rodentia; family Sciuridae; genus Ictidomys; species Ictidomys tridecemlineatus. Next base: position 5,836 of record NW_027525414.1, on the reverse strand, counting down.
TCCATGAAAGTGATTTTCGCCAGTCTCTGATTAGGGCTACATCAACAGCAAACAAACCATCGAGAGAGAACTTGAAACTGCTTTATTGTGTCAAGTTTCAAAGAGCTAGCACAAACCGTGTTTGATTTAGAGTTCCAAATACATGTATCCCTATGGGAGAAAACAGAGTGAAACCTAAAAATGAAAACGGTTACTGCAAACGAACGGTTTAACCTAGAAGAACGAAACTTGGTGAGCCAAGTGGTTTTGGTGTACTGATCATTACATGAAAGAATCAACAAGATTGTGTGAAAAAATGTTCGCTGAAATTTCAGGCAACTCTTAGTTTTTTGGAAGCTTGGCAACCCCTTTCCATGAAAGTGATTTTCGCCAGTCTCTGCTTAGGGCTACATCAACAGCAAACAAAGCATAGAAATAGAACTTGAAACTGCTTTATTGTGTCAAGTTTCATAGAGCTACCACAAACCGTGTTTGATTTAGAGTTCCAAATACATGTATCCCTATAGGAGAAATCAGAGTGAAACCTAAAAATGAAAACGCTTACTGCAAACGAACGGTTTAACCTAGAAGAACGAAATTTGGTGAGCCAAGTGGTTTTGGTGTACTTATCATTACCTGAAAAAATCATCAAGATTGGGTGAAAAAATGTTTGCTGAATTTTGAGGCAACTCGTAGTTTTTTGGAAGCTTGGCAAACCCTTTCCATGAAAGTTATTTTCACCAGACTCTGTTTAGGGCTACATCAACAGCAAACAAAACGTAGAGATAGAACTTGAAACTGCTTTATTGTGTCAAGTTTCAAAGAGCTAGCACAAACCGTGTTTGATTTAGAGTTCCAAATACATGTATCCCTATAGGAGAAAACAGAGTGAAACCTAAAAATGAAAACGGTTACTGCAAACGAACGGTTTACCCTAGAAGAACGAAATTTGGTGAGCCAAGTGGTTTTCGTGTACTGATCATTACCTGAAGAAATCATCAAGAATGGGTGAGAAAATGTTTGCTTAGATGTCAGGCAACTCGTAGTTTTTTGGAAGCTTGGCAACCCCTTTCCATGAAAGTGATTTTCGCCAGTCTCTGCTTAGGGCTACATCAACAGCAAACAAAGCATAGAGATAGAACTGGAAACTGCTTTATTGTGTCAAGTTTCAAAGAGCTAGCACAAACCGTGTTTGATTTAGAGTTCCAAATACATGTATCCCTATAGGAAAAAACAGAGTGAAACCTAAAAATAAAAACGGTTACTGCAAACGAACGGTTTAACCTAGAAGAACGTAATTTGGTGAGCCAAGTGGTTTTGGTGTACTGATCATTACCTGAAAGAATCATCAAGATTGGGTGAAAAAATGTTTGCTGAGATTTGAGGCAACTCGTAGTTTTTTGGAAGCTTGGCAACCCCTTTCCATGAAAGTGATTTTCGCCAGACTCTGCTTAGGGCTACATCAACAGCAAACAAAGCGTAGAGATAGAACTTGAAACTGCTTTATTGTGTCAAGTTTCAAAGAGCTAGCACAAACCGTGTTTGATTTAGAGTTCCAAATACATGTATCCCTATAGCAGAAAACAGAGTGAAACCTAAAAATGAAAACGGTTACTGCAAACGAACGGTTTACCCTAGAAGGACGAAATTTGGTGAGCCAAGTGGTTTTCGTGTACTGATCATTACCTGAAAGAATCATCAAGATTGGGTGAAAAAATGTTTGCTGAGATTTCAGGCAACTCGTAGTTTTTTGGAAGCTTGGCAACCCCTTTCCATTAAAGTGATTTTCGCCAGTCTCTGCTTAGGGCTACATCAACAGCAAACAAAGCATAGAGATAGAACTGGACACTGCTTTATTGTGTCAAGTTTCAAAGAGCTAGCACAAACCGTGTTTGATTTAGAGTTCCAAATACATGTATCCCCATAGGAGAAAACAGAGTGAAACCTAAAAATGAAAACGGTTACTGCAAACGAACGGTTAACCTAGAAGAACGACACTTGGTGAGCCAAGTGGTTTTGGTGTACTGATCATTACCTGAAAGAATCATCAAGATTGGGTGAAAAAATGTTCGCTGAAATTTCAGGCAACTCGTAGTTTTTTGGAAGCTTGGCAACCCCTTTCCATTAAAGTGATTTTCGCCAGTCTTTGTTTAGGGCTACATCAACAGCAAAAAAAGCATAGAAATAGAACTTGAAACTGCTTTATTGTGTCAAGTTTCAAAGAGCTAGCACAAACCGTGTTTTATTTAGAGTTCCAAATACATGTATCCCTATAGGAGAAAACAGAGTGAAACCTAAAAATAAAAACGGTTACTGCAAACGAACGGTTTAACCTAGAAGAACGAAATTTGGTGAGCCAAGTGGTTTTGGGGTACTGATCATTACCTGAAAGAACATCAAGATTGGGTGAAAAAATGTTTGCTTAGATTTCAGGCAACTCGTAGTTTTCTGGATGCTTGGCAACCCCTTTCCATGAAAGTGATTTTCGCCAGTCTCTGATTAGGGCTACATCAACAGCAAACAAACCATCGAGAGAGAACTTGAAACTGCTTTATTGTGTCAAGTTTCAAAGAGCTAGCACAAACCGTGTTTGATTTAGAGTTCCAAATACATGTATCCCTATGGGAGAAAACAGAGTGAAACCTAAAAATGAAAACGGTTACTGCAAACGAACGGTTTAACCTAGAAGAACGAAACTTGGTGAGCCAAGTGGTTTTGGTGTACTGATCATTACATGAAAGAATCAACAAGATTGTGTGAAAAAATGTTCGCTGAAATTTCAGGCAACTCTTAGTTTTTTGGAAGCTTGGCAACCCCTTTCCATGAAAGTGATTTTCGCCAGTCTCTGCTTAGGGCTACATCAACAGCAAACAAAGCATAGAAATAGAACTTGAAACTGCTTTATTGTGTCAAGTTTCATAGAGCTACCACAAACCGTGTTTGATTTAGAGTTCCAAATACATGTATCCCTATAGGAGAAATCAGAGTGAAACCTAAAAATGAAAACGGTTACTGCAAACGAACGGTTTACCCTAGAAGAACGAAATTTGGTGAGCCAAGTGGTTTTGGTGTACTTATCATTACCTGAAAGAATCATCAAGATTGGGTGAAAAAATGTTTGCTGAATTTTGAGGCAACTCGTAGTTTTTTGGAAGCTTGGCAAACCTTTCCATGAAAGTTATTTTCACCAGACTCTGTTTAGGGCTACATCAACAGCAAACAAAGCGTAGAGATAGAACTTGAAACTGCTTTATTGTGTCAAGTTTCAAAGAGCTAGCACAAACCGTGTTTGATTTAGAGTTCCAAATACATGTATCCCTATAGGAGAAAACAGAGTGAAACCTAAAAATGAAAACGGTTACTGCAAACGAACGGTTTACCCTAGAAGAACGAAATTTGGTGAGCCAAGTGGTTTTCGTGTACTGATCATTACCTGAAGAAATCATCAAGAATGGGTGAGAAAATGTTTGCTTAGATGTCAGGCAACTCGTAGTTTTTTGGAAGCTTGGCAACCCCTTTCCATGAAAGTGATTTTCGCCAGTCTCTGCTTAGGGCTACATCAACAGCAAACAAAGCATAGAGATAGAACTGTAAACTGCTTTATTGTGTCAAGTTTCAAAGAGCTAGCACAAACCGTGTTTGATTTAGAGTTCCAAATACATGTATCCCTATAGGAAAAAACAGAGTGAAACCTAAAAATAAAAACGGTTACTGCAAACGAACGGTTTAACCTAGAAGAACGTAATTTGGTGAGCCAAGTGGTTTTGGTGTACTGATCATTACCTGAAAGAATCATCAAGATTGGGTGAAAAAATGTTTGCTGAGATTTGAGGCAACTCGTAGTTTTTTGGAAGCTTGGCAACCCCTTTCCATGAAAGTGATTTTCGCCAGACTCTGCTTAGGGCTACATCAACAGCAAACAAAGCGTAGAGATAGAACTTGAAACTGCTTTATTGTGTCAAGTTTCAAAGAGCTAGCACAAACCGTGTTTGATTTAGAGTTCCAAATACATGTATCCCTATAGCAGAAAACAGAGTGAAACCTAAAAATGAAAACGGTTACTGCAAACGAACGGTTTACCCTAGAAGAACGAAATTTGGTGAGCCAAGTGGTTTTCGTGTACTGATCATTACCTGAAAGAATCATCAAGATTGGGTGAAAAAATGTTTGCTGAGATTTCAGGCAACTCGTAGTTTTTTGGAAGCTTGGCAACCCCTTTCCATGAAAGTGATTTTCGCCAGTCTCTGCTTAGGGCTACATCAACAGCAAACAAAGCATAGAGATAGAACTGGACACTGCTTTATTGTGTCAAGTTTCAAAGAGCTAGCACAAACCGTGTTTGATTTAGAGTTCCAAATACATGTATCCCCATAGGAGAAAACAGAGTGAAACCTAAAAATGAAAACGGTTACTGCAAACGAACGGTTAACCTAGAAGAACGACACTTGGTGAGCCAAGTGGTTTTGGTGTACTGATCATTACCTGAAAGAATCATCAAGATTGGGTGAAAAAATGTTCGCTGAAATTTCAGGCAACTCGTAGTTTTTTGGAAGCTTGGCAACCCCTTTCCATTAAAGTGATTTTCGCCAGTCTTTGTTTAGGGCTACATCAACAGCAAAAAAAGCATAGAAATAGAACTTGAAACTGCTTTATTGTGTCAAGTTTCAAAGAGCTAGCACAAACCGTGTTTTATTTAGAGTTCCAAATACATGTATCCCTATAGGAGAAAACAGAGTGAAACCTAAAAATAAAAACGGTTACTGCAAACGAACGGTTTAACCTAGAAGAACGAAATTTGGTGAGCCAAGTGGTTTTGGGGTACTGATCATTACCTGAAAGAACATCAAGATTGGGTGAAAAAATGTTTGCTTAGATTTCAGGCAACTCGTAGTTTTCTGGATGCTTGGCAACCCCTTTCCATGAAAGTGATTTTCGCCAGTCTCTGATTAGGGCTACATCAACAGCAAACAAACCATCGAGAGAGAACTTGAAACTGCTTTATTGTGTCAAGTTTCAAAGAGCTAGCACAAACCGTGTTTGATTTAGAGTTCCAAATACATGTATCCCTATGGGAGAAAACAGAGTGAAACCTAAAAATGAAAACGGTTACTGCAAACGAACGGTTTAACCTAGAAGAACGAAACTTGGTGAGCCAAGTGGTTTTGGTGTACTGATCATTACATGAAAGAATCAACAAGATTGTGTGAAAAAATGTTCGCTGAAATTTCAGGCAACTCTTAGTTTTTTGGAAGCTTGGCAACCCCTTTCCATGAAAGTGATTTTCGCCAGTCTCTGCTTAGGGCTACATCAACAGCAAACAAAGCATAGAAATAGAACTTGAAACTGCTTTATTGTGTCAAGTTTCATAGAGCTACCACAAACCGTGTTTGATTTAGAGTTCCAAATACATGTATCCCTATAGGAGAAATCAGAGTGAAACCTAAAAATGAAAACGGTTACTGCAAACGAACGGTTTACCCTAGAAGAACGAAATTTGGTGAGCCAAGTGGTTTTGGTGTACTTATCATTACCTGAAAGAATCATCAAGATTGGGTGAAAAAATGTTTGCTGAATTTTGAGGCAACTCGTAGTTTTTTGGAAGCTTGGCAAACCTTTCCATGAAAGTTATTTTCACCAGACTCTGTTTAGGGCTACATCAACAGCAAACAAAGCGTAGAGATAGAACTTGAAACTGCTTTATTGTGTCAAGTTTCAAAGAGCTAGCACAAACCGTGTTTGATTTAGAGTTCCAAATACATGTATCCCTATAGGAGAAAACAGAGTGAAACCTAAAAATGAAAACGGTTACTGCAAACGAACGGTTTACCCTAGAAGAACGAAATTTGGTGAGCCAAGT